>NC_090885.1:8603377-8605877 GCF_036669925.1 Montipora capricornis
TGGGCGATTGCCAAGCGACAAATGATAATGATGATGACGACGACGATGATGATGATAACAAAGCCAGTACAAATCCGTCAAAGCTGCCTCACTGTCTACTTATTTTAACCTCAGGATAAATACTTTATGCTAAATCCCTGGCAATTGTAGGATAGCTCATTTTCAGTTTCAAGACGACTGCCGCAAGAAAATTATGAAATCCATTTCGCTCTAACCTTGAGCACTCAAATTGACTGCCATATGCACGAGAGTCATTTTGCTTCCTCAAACACGTTTTAGATAATTTAGCTGCGTTGCGTTGTGCCCCAGGAAAGCCTCCTTAAACCTCTACATTGTATTGTATAACATTCTTTATGAACAACATGAAGGAAACTGTAACTGTTTCTTCCCTTCGCCCTTACGCAGATCACACTACTCAATATATGGCTGACAAAAACCTATTTATTCTTCATTTATCATTTTAAATTGACACATGGAAAGTTTATCTTCCTGGCCCGACTACAACTATAATCGGGCCAACCTGCGGGGGACAAGACAAAAGCAATGCGATTTGAGAAATGAACTTAACACTTTGATTTTCAAAAATTTGCTTTTATCAACGGAGTTGATAATGTAAATTGGCCATTGTACAGAGATTCTAAAAGCTGACGTTTCGAGCGTTAGCCCTTCGTCAGAGCGAAGTTTAATGGCTCTTGTTTCGAATAAAGATCCTGGAAGTCCACTTGGACAATAAGCTAACTTTCAACTGAAGAACATATAAATGAAATGGTGAAGAAAGAATTCATCAGTTGCTAAGATGGCTGCGCCGTCATCTCTAAAGCGCTTTGTGGCTGCAAACACTTTTACACCGGAGACTTGTATTATCGCATTTTGAGTACTGCAACTCTGCCTTTTGGCGCAGACAAAACACTAAACGAGATTCGAGGAGATGCAAATCAGTATGTCCTACGTGCAATAATGAATATGCGAAAAAACACTAACTATGAATCAGTCCTTTGCATGGGTAGTAAACATAAATACTCTGGAACATTGACGTTTGCCACAATCCCTAAAAATTTTTTTAGTGCTTTAATCCATGTAATCTTAGAAGTAGTTGGCTTAATTTTGAACAAATCTCTAATAGTAGCAGATTTTCTTCATATTCATATACGTATATCATCTCTCGTACTTGGAATCAACTGACATCAGTTAAAGAGGAAGAGGAACAAAGAGGAAGAATAATGGTTAATTTAATACCTTAATAGCAGGATAAACTGAATTCCTAAGGTTTACAATGTATAGAAGTGGAAAATATGAATATAATTACAAAAAAACTTACATTCTTACAATAAAATCCTACGACTACGAATATAAATCTTAAAAGGTAGCGTAATTGAATTGCTAAAAAATAACTGCACATTTGTTTATAAAAGTGTCACGACACCTATTGGTCTTACATGGCTCAGTTTACACGGTATGGTCTAGCGTTTCTGAGGTCCTTAGTTGGTCCTTCATTGAAAGGAATAAGAGGGTGTAGAACATCCAGGGCATTATCTACAATTTTGTTAAAAGTTTTTGACATAATTCCGTCCTTCTTGCTCTAACGTAACAAGGCCTGAAAGTGCCAGAGCATCTATGTAGTGCACTTCGTAACCAAAGATTATCCTAAGAGCACGTTTCTGAATCCGTTCAAAACTTAAGGATAGTTATTGTGGAAGACTAAAATGAAAAACCTGGCAGCCATAAAGTAAAACTGACTGAATGCAAGAAACATAGAACTGAACCAGTTCTTCAGGTAGTACATTTACACGCTTTAGTTGCGCTAAAAAATACATGCGTTTGACAGCTTTTTTTGTCATTTCTATTACACGAAAATTCCACTTAAGGTCTTCTTGAATATAAACACCCAATAACTTAAATACCTGTACTGTATTTATTTTACACCATGCGATTTCTACAAGTTCATATTTTGTGAGCTCATTGCATTTAGTGGGGTGAAGTTGGAACTTGTTGTTTGCAGACCATGTAGATACCTCATCAAGGATGGACTGCGCATGACTAGGCCCTTTATTCTCCACTATCTCGTAGACTGTTGTATCGTCCACATCCTTAAAAAGACCGTTCGAAGTATCTGCACTAAGATCATTTAGCATAACGAGAAACAGCCAGGGGCCCAGTTTGGAACTATGTGGAACCCCTGCACGAACCGGACGCCATTCGGAGAAGCGGTCGTTCCCTAGTTTGACTCTTTGCTGCCTTTTGGAGAGAAAGGCAGCAATCCAATTTATGATGTAAGGATTAATACCATATTGCAAAAGCTTGGCCATCAACAGACTATGATCAATCAAGTCGAACATTTTTTAACATGAATTTCCTAACATGTCTACATGTAGACATGTTAGGAAATTCATGTTAAAAAATGTAAATAGGCAATGACATGCCTAGACGTCACGTACGTATCCCTTGTTCTCTATTTCAAATTTCTGTGATTGTAACTGTTATTTCTGGCAGTTGCCTGATG
>NC_090885.1:8618377-8620877 GCF_036669925.1 Montipora capricornis
CAGTATATACGTCTCTGCCACTTGCTTTCCAGTTTCGTCCCCTCTAAAAACTTACGGGAACAAACCTTTTTTTTTATCAGCAGGAGATGCCAGTATATTTCAAATTCTAAATAAAGACCTTTTTTAATACCTGAATGAAGCTATCATGTACAAATTAAACAAGCAATAGGGTCATTTGCACGATAATTTAGACTAGTACCTAGCCAATGGAGCGGCTTAACAAAATCGATTTTAAAAAGTCATTCGTGATGTCAAAGTGTTTCTGTCACGAAACATTATAGTCAAGGGAAATAACAACTTCGAGAAGCGTGGAGGAGAACACGTTTTGTTTTTCGTCCCCATTTTAGTATGCAGAGCAGGATATCAAGGAAGAACGTATTTGTGCCCTGGGGAATTTGTGAAGGAGACTCAAACCAGTTTTAACACTTTCAACAAACTGTACTATTTGGAAGGAGTGAACTGTTTCACTTAATGGCAAGGTAATGATACCATATGAAACACCAATAAATGCTTAACAAGATGCAGCCATTATGTAACGCAATAGGTTACCATGATAACAAAATAGCCATCTAAAAACGCCCTATATTTTGTCTTTAAACGCATATTTCTCAAAAACGAACTCGGTGACCCCCATTTTTTACTGCTCTCCGGAGCAGATTCGTTGCCACCTTCACAATTGAAAAATCTTAAGGAGGGAGTTTCGTCTCAGCCTGCTCATCACTTTTTACGTGGAATGCCGAAGGCATACCACGTCTTAATACCGGTCATGTGTCTTTTTTTGTTGGTAGTCGCAAATGTGCATACTCCACGGATATTGAAGTAATATCCGATCGGATGAAATCACTATTATTCCCTCCGGTATTTCCGGACTTCCCTGCCCCGAGGGGAACTCATATACTTTCCCAACTTTCACTATTACCTTGCGAGCGCGTTAGATCACTCGGCCATTGTGACACACTTTGGTTATCTAGATGAAAGCAAACGTTTATTGTGGGATCTTTCCGACCGCCATGATTGATTCAGTATTAAACTATTCGATAAAGTGGACAGATGCTTTTTCTTTGAGAAAGGCAAGCTTTAAAGGTAAGGAGAACTTTCTACGTTATTTCTAGATCTTGCTTCGTACTTGTGTGTTCCACTGTGAACATTATTTTGCATAGAACGAATACTTCATTAGAAGTATTTTGCATAGAACGAATACTCCAATATTTCTTGGGAACCAGTTTGTTCGCCATTTTGTCGTAGAAAGAAAATAAGAAAATAGCTTTCAACGGCCAAACAAGATAAAAAATGAAGTCAAGTTTAAAAAAACGAATTAGCTATCGCCATTACGGGGACTTCGCTGCGGTCCCCCATCCAAGTACTAACCTTATTCGGGGGAGCTTAACTTTAGCTGACACTTGGGCTAGCATCAACGATTGCGGATCTTTTTGTTAAATTCGCAGATGTATCTTATCGAACTTTATAACACTTGAAAGAAAAAAAAACACAAACTAACAAAAACCCGGTATATTGCCGACATTTTGTCACAGACGCATCCTTTGTTTCGTGAGTTGTCAGTATTAACACGTAAGTTAACTTGATCACAGGCGGCCGCTAAAATCGATGTCACTTTCGTTTTTGCGATTTTACTTGTACGACCAAAAGTACGATAGAAAAATTAAACTCTGATTAAACGTAAAAAAATCACCCGAAATGTTTTTGGCTGATGGCAAATTGTTTTATTCTCGATCGACACTTCCAAAAAGTTCCTTCTGCTCTTCTTAAAAAACTACATATGTACTTTCTATAGGAGTTGATTACGGAACGTCAGTGCTCACACTTTGTTTTCTATCTCACCTTCGTGTGCATTATTGTTTCGTAATACTTGTCAAGTATGCATGATTGCTGTACCACATGGGAGTAAGGTGTCATAGCATGTACTGCTATATAGTCCAGTAGCCGTATGCTTATTTCACTTCTCGCGTCACCAATATAGCTTTACTGTATTCTGCTTTCCCGCCCACCCGCCCCTTCATTTCTTTTGTGTTAATTACCAAGTTTTGCTCTTTGGTTGTTATTTGTCGTTACTTAACTTTTCATTTTTTCGTCCCATCTTGACACCCGCCGGCCGTCCAAGCTCTTATGCACATGGGGACTGCTTCAGAGGTGGAAGGCCAGGTCACTGGGCCAAAGATTGCAGGGCCTCCAGCTTCTACCCCCGCCCTTTCGGCCAGTACAAGCCAACCGCCTTTGCCCCAGCCTCCACCACCACAAACGCTTCAGGAACCGAACTTAAGGGAATCGGACATTCATGAGGAATTCGACAAGTTTACGGGTGTACTTCAGGTACTGAATCGTTTTGAAATCGACGGAATAACAATGTAAAGGGCAATTTAAAGAAAAATTTAGAATTTTGGGTATTTTTAGGTGCTTCATCCTTCATATTAAACGTAATTAAATTTGGTTATCGTTTGCCTTTCTGGGATGTGCCGCCTGCATATTATTCAAAGAACAACGC
>NC_090885.1:8625877-8628377 GCF_036669925.1 Montipora capricornis
CTCAAAACAACGGAATCCGACCGCAACTTCGAGAAAACGTTGAACGCATAAGAAACAATCCCTAACATCAAAACTTCAGCCGAGTATTATTTCATACTTACTCTTTAATTTTCTGAAAGAAAATTTGAAGAAAGAAGTTTTTAACTTTTACAATCGACAAGTTTAAAAAGGTCAAATTTGTATCTCTGGAAATGTTAATAAATGAAGGCGAACTTTAACTGTTGTGAAAGCCCTCTGGTATATGCCGCTTCCTTGTAAAACTCATATAGAATAAAACCTTGGCTATTGAACTAAGTTACTGGAAAGTTTTAGCTTTTAGAAATCCAATACAGTTCTCACACTAAAGTAAGCAATTTGAGTATCTGAGTAAATGAAACGTATGCAAATTAGACGGCCCGCTGAATGAATTCATATTTTTAACGCAAAGTTTTGTTGAACGAACAAATTACCATTGCTTGTTGTGAGAGAAGTTAAATACATCTCTCAATCTGTTTGTGGCAACTCATCCATAACTGATTTTGACCAAAATGTGTCCAGCAACTTCAGCACTTGAGCTAT
The DNA here is from genome assembly GCF_036669925.1 of Montipora capricornis. Lineage (NCBI taxonomy): Eukaryota > Metazoa > Cnidaria > Anthozoa > Scleractinia > Acroporidae > Montipora > Montipora capricornis. The sequence continues at coordinate 8,626,436 of NC_090885.1, forward strand.
CTAAACACTTCCCACGCAGCGCTTATTACGCATCATCAGACGCTTCTGTAATAATGAAACCCGATTATGTTTTGGTACGAAAATATACATACAATGATGAAAATTAACCACTGCTCAAACCACACAGTTAACAAGGTGAGTATTACTCTTATTGAGCGAACAAATCAGATACTAGACTGGATAACAAGATCATATGACGCATAAATTTAACAAACGCGCAGAGATTGGTCACGCTAGCTTGTCACATACTACGGTACGTACTATACTTCGTACACATTGTAAACAGATTAAGAAGCAATTACAGCTGTCCCAATGAAAAAATGTACAACCCTACGTCTGTTTATAGATCATCAGTGTAGAAATATTCGACTCTGGGAACAATATTAATATAACATTTCCAGGTCAAATGCTCCTGGAATAAAATTCATATATTGTCACGAAGTGTTTCGCAACTTACTATTGCACGTGCCTCGGCTACGATTTCATTTTAATTGAATTATTCTCGTCTAGTATTACGAAATGCTACCCTGCTACCCTGCTCACAGACGTTTTTTTCTGTTTTGGGAATTTGGTGCGCGCACAAGATAAGCAATTGCCCGTGAGAGAGGGCGGAACGCGCTTTTTTTTGTACGTGCATCTAAAAATGAAGAGTCTGTGAACAGGCTGGTAAAGTACACAAAGTGTAGAGTTCTGCCTAAACGGTGTTCTCACTTCTCCTCAGAGGCTGCTTCCAGAAGTGAATCATTCACCATTTGTTCTCGCCGGAATAACTAAGTCAAGAAAAAATCTATTTTGTTCATTGTTTTGCTTTCTTTGCTTATTTTTGAAGTTTGTTTATGTTTAAAAGAGCGTTCCTTTTCGGAGAGTGAGATCATTTCTTGTTTGTCAGGCTGAGTCCTTGTTACAAATCAGTCTGCAGTTACCTTTCAGCTCGTGACTGTTTGCACGTTATAAATGTCTCTCCCCGCTGTAACAAATCAATGACACCTTATCTTATAAATGTGAAGAAGTATTCTAGCCTGCAAAACAGGTTCTTTATGAGCCAAGCGAGGCGAAAGTGGCATTTGCTCAAAGCGCGAAACGAGTGCGAAGCGCGAGACGAGGGATAAAGAAAGATAAAGCTTTATTTTTTCCTCCCCTCGTCGCGTTTCGCGCTTCGCGCAAAATGACGCTTTCGCCTAGCCTACAATAGCTCATAAGGCAGGGGCACCCTGTGAAATATCTGTTCGGAGAAGCAAACATTGCCTAGGATTTTCTACAGCTTGAGGAAGGCTAAAAATTTCTAGATGACCGTTCCATTCACGTACACAATTTTCGAAGCTTATGTAATAAATTCCCTCCGATTTTCTGAAGTTCATTTTTCCCATTTCACTCCCCAGGTTAGGTTATTTTTCGTAGAGAAAGGAAACCTAAAATTTACGGAATCGAAAATGCAATGCAGAAAGGAACCGAAAAACTATCACTTTCGGAAAACTTTGAATTGCTGCTAAAATGTTCGGGAAAATAACACTGAAGCACTCGTAACTTCGAAAAGACTCAAGTTACCCTAGGATGGCCGAACAGATATAAATTTCTTAGCGCCACTTAGAAAACATTTCTAGGGATCTAAAAGTACTCTGGATAGCCTAAAAAGTCTTTTCAAAGTAATTCGGTGGGAAACCGTCGTTGAGTGCCCCTGATAAAGCGCCTGTTATGCAGGCTGGAGGTATTTCTGCAAGTTCTCTGAGTTAACCAATGATAACTTTGTTTATCTTCGCTAAACAACACTTCTAGAGGTCTCTAGAGAAAGCGTTACGCGCGAGAATGTGGAATTTTGTAACACTCCACATCGCGTATTCAGCCCTGCGGAGTGGTTCTGTTTTTCTCGCGCTCGCGGCGTGAATTGGTCAATTATTATTAGCCTCAATAGGCTTTTCAACAATTTTGAGGAGGTCTCGAAGGT
>NC_090885.1:8633377-8635877 GCF_036669925.1 Montipora capricornis
TTATCTATATCACTTGCATTTGCTATTCAAACCTGATAATGTACGTCAAAAAGCACCAAGTCGTACGTTTGCGATGAGGTTTCTGTAACCTTAAAACATATATAAATGTTTAGTTTTTTTCAACGAAAGGTTGCAGTGAGTGCGGGCAGGTAAGGTATCGAAGCGGACAGGTAGGCTAGTTTGATCTTGTTTTGTCACTTTCGTTTGTGGTCATGTTTCTTCTTTCTTCTTGTAAAAAATTACTGCTAAGTCATTGTTCACTTTAACATGGAGTGCTAATCAAGAAAAATGAAAGTGGATTAACTTAAGCTTAAGCTTACAGTGAATGAAATAGAGGCCTTTGCAGTCTCCCAACATGGATTGATTTTAACTGCGGAGTAGGCTGCTGTGCTACAAGTAAGTTCTCTGTCTATATTTTTTTATTTAAATAAAGATGTTTACCTTGCTATTAAATTGTTGATGAGAGAGTTTATTAACGCAATGAAAATCATTTTCTTTCTTTATTGGTTTGCTTTTAGTGAAATGTAGGGTATTGAATAATAATAATAATAATAATAATAATAATAATAATAATAATAATAGTAATAATAATAATGTCGCTGTCTGATTTAATTTTATGTGTCCCAGGATATTGATGAAGCGGTGGAGGTTTCCATAAACCCCATTAGAAAAGGCAAAAAGAGGACCCTTGCAGATTCACAGCTGGAGGTAGTGATTTTACATGACAAGAAAAAAACTAATGATTCTGAATATGCTTGTAGTAGTCAAATCTGTTTATTTCAAACTGTTCCAGTACTTTGAGGTTGCAACCAGCTATTACAAACTGAAGATGGAGAAAGTGAAACTTGAAATGGAGCTTCTCATGAAAAAGCAAAAAGAGGGTAGGTATAATAATAATATTTAACAAATTACTTTTTACCTCAATTGCTTTTAGTCTTGCAGTCTGATTGGTTAACTTGCCATTGTTGCTAAGAGTCTAGACAAAAACCAATATTTGATTTGATTGAGTTAACATTGTTAGTGTCCCACTTAATGCTCTTGTGGTAAAGCCATTGACACTTAAATAAAGTTGTTATTGTCATTATTACAAAGCAGCTTGTGTCATGCTCACATCGAAGTGTCACACAATTGTTATAGCCAGTCAGGAATGTTCATTTTGGCACATGGACCAATCAGACTGTGTCTTGGTTGTGCTCATTTGTTGTAAGGATATGCCTGCAAATGACCTGAATTAACACTGAGTGTGATTACAATCTGAAAGAGTCCTCAAACATAGGCCTCCACATTCGTGGTACTGTGCCCCATATTTTAATTTTATTCGTCTGTGATGTGTGCTCTGAAGTGATGGCATATTGTTAATATTAACACGTAATCAGATATAAATATTTCCTTTAAATTCTTCCATTGATGTTGTTGGAAAGGTGATTTATTCTCTGGCCAAGCTACACAAAACGTACACTGGGACGTACACTGAATTAACACAACGACTCGACACAACATTTATTTGAACATTCCTTCAGTACTTTGAGGTGGCAACCAGTTACTATAGCATGAAGAAATGAATTGAGACTCTGATTGAAAAGAAAAAATAGTCTAATCATTGTGAGTTAATCATCATGTTTTCCTGATAATTTCCAGCTGTTTTTGTGATATTTTCTACTTCTTTTTCTACTTTTCTCCTCAGAATAATTCAGCGTTTGGTGAAGGATGTATGGCTTTTGAACTTGTGCAGCTCATATGCAGTGCAATATATTCTTTTATAAAATAATTAGGATCGTACGTGCACTCTCATTGGTCAAGAGCTGTGTTTAGATGAGAGTATGTAAACATGGCTGTCTCAAGTATTTTTGCAACTGGTTGTACTTAGCTGTTTTGCTGAAAGAAAGTTTGCATGAAAAATCGCATAGTTTTATCAACATTTACAAGCCTAATGGTGGTGAGCTTGCCTTTATCTTCGGGATTTTTGGATTTGCCTCGTGGAACCTGTGTTTCATATTCCATGGGATTTCTTTATAGTTTTTTCCTTATATTTTTTAAGAACAACGATTTTAGTGTAAAGATTTTTCATCTTTATTATTCCCATTTTTAAGAACAAATAATTTTCATGGTCAAATATTTATTAATCCCTCCTACTTGATTTAGTTTTTCGTACGTGTACTATCTGGCTGTTTCTGGGATTAAAGTTCTTAATTTCATGCAGAGTTTGTTTCATTTGTTAACCTTGTTTTGGGGTTGTGAGTTTGCTTTGCAAATTTCTCCCCTCATTTTACAGACTAACCCTAACTTTTGTCTATGATTTTTCCTCAACTCACCATTCACACACAAAATATTCTCCTCAAACTACCTGCTAAATTGGTGAATGTTGGTTATTTAATAGTAATACATGAAGCAGCAGTTAACCTAGCAACCTTTGTGGCTTTCTTAATTGGTGCTGATAGAAGAATCCTCCTTACAAGAAGGGGTTTCTCTCCACTAACTAAAACATTCACTAATTTAGCAG
>NC_090885.1:8640877-8668377 GCF_036669925.1 Montipora capricornis
GCATTTAATTAATCGCGAAGTCACTGATGCCCTCATGTATTCAGACGAACATTTCGCAGTTAATTAATCGCGAAGTCACTGATGCCCTCATATATTCAGGCGAATATTGTGCAGTTAATTAATCGCGAAGTACCTAATTCCCCCCCGGGGGGGGGGGGGGGGTAGTTTAGGAATTTCTGGGTGGGGATGTGCCGCTGGGACCCTGGAACCCTTAGCCTATACCAGAACTAGTTCAGCTGAATTTTGCTACCCTATACTAGAGTAAACTCCCACCGATTTCCGTCTAAATACCGATACTTGACAGTTAATAATATCCAGAAGCATTTCATGATAGCCATTTATCGACGCTGTTGAAGCTGAGTTGCGTAAACTTAAACTTTGCCGACTCGACGTTTTTATATTTTTGAGCGGGAATTTCTGGTTTCCTTAGTCTTGATAAAATCTTCAAGCGACTGGTCAGTTTTGTGAAAAATGATACCCTATGCTAGACCCAAACGCTCTGATTTATATATATCCTATGCTAGAGTAAACTGCTTGAAAACCATACCCTTCACAGCGGCACATACCTATATAACCCATATATGGCATTCCCCCCCCCCCCCCCCCCGGGCTGATTTCCTAATTTATATAGACGAACATTTCATTGATTTCCTTATATGTGTAGCCTGTTCCAGGCTCTCAGATAGTCGAGAAAACGAAAAGAACTGCGTGTGAAAAGCGAGTGGGGGCTTGGGTCGAGGCGAGGCGGGAGAGCCTGAATTCCTCATTCCGGTATACCAGCTCCTGGTATACCCTCTGATTGGTCAATTTTGACAGTTTACATCAACACTTTCGTCATCATTTTAATTCACGCGCGGAGCACGAAAGAAAGAGGTCAACTCTGTCGCCGAGTGTCTTAAAGTATTCCCAAACGTACAAGCCCTCAGATTCGAGCAAAAGTTGTGTCTGTTCAACTTTAATAAGTCGAAAAAACGATCCGTTTGCAATGCTTCCAACTGGTTTTGGTAAAAGCATAAATTTTCAGTTACTGCCGCGCGTTGCGAAAGCGCTTCAATGTTGTGATACATCTCTCCACACCGCTTTCAATATAGTATCACCGGATACGATATATAGTTCGCATTTGACACAAATATTATGTCCCCTGCACGCCACAATTGTTAGCATTCAACGGCGCTCTGACGAACGATATTTTTTGTTATTCTTTCTTATGCAAATACTTGGCTGCGTATTCGAATTCACCAGCTAGGGTCAATTAAATTTCTGCCTTCATCGCCTTCGAAAAAATGAGAGCAAAAAGAAAAAACCAAAAAAATTTGCCGAAAACAGGCTTGTATTTCCGTTGCATGTCTTAAAGCTTTAAAAGATCAAGCGATTTTCAGGAAGCGAAAGTGATGGCTACGTGTCTGTATACTGCAAATGCAATTGAAGCCATCCACATGAAATATCAATCTTTCACATTCATTATCGGTTGTCCTGATGCATCAGAGCTGAAGTTTATTGATGAGACCATCTTATCATCTAGGCCAGAAACTTCAATGGTCGGGTTTCTGTTTTCCTTGGAAAAGTCAACAGAGCGTCGGGAACTCGCAGCTTTCGAACTGGTCGTGTCTTTTGGTCGAATTTGCTAAATCTCCCGTCGGTGATTTCCTTGACACTCGTTTCCCGTTTGCTTTGACAATGCCTTCGTTCGCTTGTAAAGTTATTTTCCTAAAAGTGCCTTAAATTCTGGTTAAAGTACTCGCACAAGCGAGAATTAACGCATCACCTTTGAACAACAATAAAAGAATCGCGCTTGAACTCGCGTGGGACCACACAATGCCGCCCTTTTTCAACACTTTGACATTGACATTTTGACATGCGAAAGGTTATTTGCAAAGTGGGCGGAATGAAGAATTTAAAGAGATGCTTACAGGCTCTCCTGCCTCGCCTCGACCCAAGCCCCCACTCGCTTTTCACACGCAGTTCTTTTCGTTTTCTCGACTATCTGAGAGCCTGGAACAGGCTATATATGTGAAGATGTACATTTCGCAGTTTATTAATCTCTAAGTCACTGTTGCCCTCGCATATTCAGACGAACATTTCGCAGTTTATTAATCTTTTAGTCACTGTTGCCCTCATATATTCAGACGAACATTTCGCAGTTAATTAATCGCGAAGTCACTGATTCCCTATTAAAATATGTTCAGACGAACATTTCGCAGTTAATTAATCGCGAAATCACTGATTCTCTCATATATTCAGACGAACATTTCGAAGCTAATTAATCGCGAAGTCACTGATTCCCTCATATATTCAGACGAACATTTCGCAGTTAATTAATGGCGAAGTCATTGATTTCGTCAAATATGAAGATGTACATTTCGCATTTAATTAATTGCGAAGTCACTGATTCGTTTATGTCTGTAGACGAACATTTCGCAGTTAACTAACTGCAAAGTCCTTCGCTTCTGAATATGTATAGAGACATTTTTGCTAAATTTCATTTGTCTCTATAGAGTGACATAAATGCAAACTTTGCAATTGTAAAATCTCTCATCAGAAACTGTGATGAATGTCTTTACAACCAGTCAGCATATGCATGTGTCTGGACCAATACAAATATATAAATCAAATAAAGCAAGAAGGTCTGTTCTGTGAAAAGTGTAGGTATTTTTTTACCAACAAAACAAAGACCGAAAACAGAAGCTATTGAGTATTTCGTGACAGTTTGCTAACGTGACCTTGGCATATGTAACCGATTCGCGGGTCAGTAGAAGTCATAAGACCTTGTGGTGGCTTTAAATCTTAACTAAACAAATTCAAAATCGAAGTCAACGGTTTCGAATGCATTTTAATTCTGCTTTTTCCCCCTGAAGAAAACTATTTTACCATTGTGGTAACGGAGTTTCATCAAGCGATGACAATTTCAGTTCGAAGTTGTGATCTCATTGATTTTGCTGCGGCAATGTGGCTGAACAAACGTTTTTCAGTCGTCATATAAAAAGTTATTTACGGCTCTCACCCACACAGCTGAAAGCTAGAAATAACATTTTCACTGTAAAAACATATTACAAGCAGCAGTAAGTAGTCCTTTTGCTCTAAACTTTGCGTTTAGTATGAATTCCTTCAGCGGCCGTCTAATTTGCATACATTTTATTAAATTAAATTCTCAAATTGCTTACTCCAGCGTCAGGGCTGTATTTAATTTCCAGAGTTAAAACTTTCCCGTAATTTACTTCAATAGGCAAGGCTTTATCCTATATGGGTTTTACTAGGAAGCGGCATATACCAGAGGGCTTTTTCAACAGTTCAAAGTTCGCTTTCATTTTCTAACATTTCAAGAGACACAAATATGTCCTTTTTAAACTTGTCGATTGTAAATGTAAAAAACTTATTTCTTCAAATTTTCTTTTAGGGCTTTAAAGATTAAGAAGGAAATAATATTCGCCTGAAGTTTCGATGTTAGGGATTGTTTCTTATGCGTTCACCGTTTTCTCGAAGTTGAGGTCCGATTCTCTTGTTTTTAAGCGCGAAAAACCAGCAATAAATTAGCCTGTTCCAGGCTCTCAGATAGTCGAGAAAACGAAAAGAACTGCGTGTGAAAAGCGAGTGGGGGCTTGGGTCGAGGCGAGGCGGGAGAGCCTGTAAGCATCTCTTTAAATTCTTCATTCCGCCCACTTTGCAAATAACCTTTCGCATGTCAAAATGTCAATGTCAAAGTGTTGAAAATGGGCGGCATTGTGTGGTCCCACGCGAGTTCAAGCGCGATTCTTTTATTGTTGTTCAGAGGTGATGCGTTAATTTACGTTAGCCAGAATTTAAGGCACTTTTAGGAAAATAACTTTACGCGAACGAAGGCATTGTCAAAGCAACCGGGAAACGAGGGTCAAGGAAATCACCGACGGGAGATTTAGCAAATTCGACCAAAAGAAACGACCAGTTCGAAAGCTGCGAGTTCCAGACGCTGTGATGACTTTTTCAAGGAAAACAGAAACCCGACCATTGAAGTTTCTGGCCTAGATGATAAGATGGTCTCATCAATAAACTTCAGCTCTGATGCAACAGGACAACCGATAATGAATGTGAAAGATTGATATTTCATGTGGATGGGTTCAATTGCATTTGCAGTATACAGACACGCGCACGTAGCCATCACCTTCGCTTCCTGAAATCGCTTGATCTTTTAAAGTTTTAAGACATACAACGGAAATACAAGCCTGTTTTCGGCAAATTTTTGCGCTCTTTCAAAGTGGTTTTTTCTTTTTGCTCTCATTTTTTCGACGGCGATGAAGGCAGAAATTTAATTGACCCTAGCTAGCTGGTGAATTCGAATACGCAGCCAAGTATTTGCATAAGAAAGAATAACAAAATATTGTATTTTTCTCGTTCGTCAGAGTTTTCAGAGAGCGCCGTTGAATGCTAACAATTGTGGCGTGCAGGGGACATAATATTTGTGTCAAATGCGAACTATATATCGTATCCGGTGATACTATATTGAAAGCGGTGTGGAGAGATGTCGTATCACAACATTGAAGCGCTTTCGCAACGCGCGGCAGTAACTGAAAATTTATGCTTTTACCAAAACCAGTTGGAAGCATTGCAAACGGATCGTTTTTTCGACTTATTAAAGTTGAACAGACACAACTTTTGCTCGAATCTGAGGGCTTGTACGTTTGGGAATACTTTAAGACACTCAGCGACAGAATTGACCTCTTTCTTTCGTGCTCCGCGCGTGAATCAAAATGATTACGAAAGTGTTGATGTAAACTGTCAAAATTGACCAATCAGAGGGTATACCAGGAGCTGGTATACCGGAATGAAGAATTTAAAGAGATGCTTACAGGCTCTCCCGCCTCGCCTCGACCCAAGCCCCCACTCGCTTTTCACACGCAGTTCTTTTCGTTTTCTCGACTATCTGAGAGCCTGGAACAGGCTAGCAATAAATCGATTTTTTAAACTCTTTGTTATTTCTCCCGTACAATGAATCGCTTGAACCCAAAACTATTTTTTCTTGAATTAGGTCAAAAGGGATGTTTTAACAAAAGAAAAAAAAAATCGATTTTTTTACGAGTGTCTTGCGATTTTCGATTTTCTCGGAAAATGGCTCTTAAGCTTCAATTTGAGAAAGAACGCCATACATTGCTTTGTATTCTAAAGCTTTTTACAAATATTATTCATGAATTATCTTTGAAAAATGTGTGGTTACGCCCAATTTTCTTTTTGGATTTCAATAACACTTGTTAAGATCTACATTTCCTGCATAATCACACACCGAGGCAAAAATATCTTTAATGAGTAGGCACCGTCCTTAAGTCCTACACATTTTCTACCAAACATGCCATTCAAAGGAGATTTGAAAGCTTATTATAAAATGTGACAACTTGTTATTACAAGGTGCGACTGCCTAATTTATTACAAAGTGCGACAACTTGTTTTTACAAGTGCGACAGCTATTTTATTACAAAGTGCGACAAGGGTTATTAATTAATTTAAAAAGTGCGACAGCTATTTTATTACAAAGTGCGACAGGTGTTATTACAAAGTGCGAGAATATTGTTATTACAAAGTGCGACGGGTATTACGAAGTGCGATAGAACAAACGACCAAAGGGCTCAATTTCCAATGAACCAGACTAAAATTTAAAAAGATATATGACCCCCTTGTTTGATTAATTTTAGTCCAATGAAAATTATCATTGTTCTTATGCAATTGGGTTTCTAAAGTTGTAAATTACCAGTTTTAAGTTTTAGTATACGTAGGCGATGATTTGGTCTTTCTTCAACTTAAAGAAAACACAAAAACAAACAACTTAAGGTGAATTTCAAAGAAAGTGCAAAACAATACTACATGCTCTTGCTTAGTCCTTGTGATGGAAAGCACCTCCTTAGTTTGGTGCTTTCTTGAATACGACCTTGTGCGCGTTGTGAACGTTGTGCAGTCATTATTTGTTGTCGGTCTGTTTTCAGTGTTAGATTACGTAGCCTTAGGCATCAGTTTCCCGTGTATAACAGATGGTTAATTTACAACATTATTTCCCTAAGAGACCAATTTTGATGTATTAAAATTCAGTCCTAAGCAAAAAGCTTTATCTGGAGGTTGAATCTTAAAAAGTGGGCGATTAACTTCAGCAGCCATATTTCGATCTCATCTATGAAATTCCCATTTACTTTTCCTCTGACCATTCAGACCTGTTCAATTGCAGGAGCCGCTTAATTTTTTTTCTCCTCTGAATTTTTATTCATTTCCACTTAAAAGGAAAGACATCACCGCAGACAAAGCATTGTTCAAATAGAATAATCATTAACTCTTCTAAAGCCGAAAGCAATTTTCCCGCGAGATTCTCAAAGCAAGCTATTGCGGTGACTTAAAATATTTTTCAGCGACGAGACCATCAAATTTTTTTCGGCTCTAAATTTTTTATCTTAAATACATCTGGTTGCTGAGTAATTCTCCAGTAGTTGACAGAATTATCCTGGCTTCTTTTAACTTTGTAATAAAAATGTAAATTAAAAAGCTTGGAATGGTGCCACTGTTCCTTTAATCCCACCAGAATTATCGTCAACTCAGTCTTACAAGACTTGATCGAAGCTGCTGCCTTCCTTAAAGCTTCAGAGGATTCTGCTCAAAAATTGTCCGAAACTTGCTAAAAAAACGTCCCCAAAACTGTCCTAAAAGTTGATAATACCGTAATTACTTTATTTTTCATTTCTATGAATACTGTTTTTCGGTATGTACGTAGGCTGACTTTTGTGCGCATTCAAAAAAATTATATGCAGCCCAAACTTGAGGCTACAACAAAGTCATATTTCATTTTTAAGTATGTGGTATTTTGTGTTGTATATTATCAGATGTTATTTTATAGAAACAGCCGAATCCAAAATAGTTGAAACCTTCCCATAGAGAACGGTTGTCTTGCGAACCATAATGTTAAATCAGACGATGTGATCACGTCAACTTTTGTTTTTAGTTAAAAGATAATTCTCCAGAGATAAGCTGGTATCGTTCACCCTATGCTTGCATAAGGTAGCAATTTTCATTTGAAGCGTGCATCCTGTTGTAGAGCAGAATGATTTCCAGGAATTGTTATGAGAAATCGCCGTGTTACCGCCTTTTCTCGTGGCTAATACTGCTCTTGAAAAGTAAATTAAAAATTTCAGACTTAATTTTAAAAAATATATGACCACCTTGTTTGATGAATTTTAGTCTAACGGAAATTATCATTGTTCTTATGCATTTGGGTTTCCAAAGTTGTAAATTACAAATTTTAAGGATAGACGATGATTCGGTGAATTTCCAACGGCTATCAACTAAAGCCCTGTTAAATTCCACTTTGGAAGTGTTCTAAAACAAGAAAGTATAAAACAACACCACCTGCTTTTAATTCCTTGTGATGCAGAACGCCTCCTTGGTTTTGGTGCTTTTCTTGAATACAACTCGCGTTTGTAATGTGTTTAATGTGAACAAGAAATACAACACTGAATCTTGTCTACCGAGTACCGCACGTGTCTTTCGTTCGACTACTAATACTCCAAAGCATGCTGGGGCCGTTACATGAGTCACACAACGCATGCGATATTACATCCCTCCTTTCCTTGGACACTACAATCTAACACGTAAATAAAACTGAACGTTAAGCTAACAAAGTCTTCAATGTTCCGAAATCTTAAGCTGCCAAACATGACTGCCCGTGAAAAACCGCATACAGGTTCTCTGAAAAATTCACTACATGATCCACAACAACACGGACTAACAGTTCAGATCTCTTCAATCAATCTCCTCGGCTGGCGGACAGTTCGCTTAGGTCTGGAGATACTGAGCTGAGGCGGATGTAGCCCGATTTCCTCTTCACTTCCGGTTGATGGGGACGTTTCTTTCTTGAGGGATAGAATGTTCTCGCAGCTATCATCACGAGTGTCGTTCTCTTGGATCAGCGTCTGCGGAATGCTGCGGAACATGGAGACATTTCTGGTTACCTTGCACCTATCACTTCGTTGGGCGGTGACCATGGTTCCGTTTCTTTCCCGTAACTACCAGTGGAGTTGGGTTAAATGGTGTCGAAAGTTTGTTTAGCCGGGGTTGTTTCACGAGAACAGTGTCTCCTACGTCGATAGGGTTTGCTTCAGCATGTAGACGTTTGTCTGCATAGCATTTCATGATGCCTTTTGCCTTGGCATCCCGCTTACGCACATTACTGTCGTCAGGCTGAGTGAAAGATTCAGTATCTGGCATCTTCGTTCGCAGGTCGTGACCAAACAGGAGACGGTATGGAGTAAGCCCTGTGGTGGTATGAGGAGTGCAGCGGTATGCTCGCAGAAACTGATGCATAGCATAGATCCAGCTCTGCCCTTGGATCTTGGCCGACTTGATTGCCTTCATTAAGGATTTGTTGAAGTTTTCAACTTGCCCGTTAGCCTTCGGCCAGAGGGAAGTTATCTTGCGATGTTTGATACCGCAGGTCTTAAGAAAACCTTTCCAGACTTGGCTGTTGAAAGGCGGTCCGTTGTCGGTTTTGACAACGTCAGGGTATCCATAGGTGCAGAATACTTTGTCCACGACTTGAATAACATGTTCAGCAGCAGTAGAGCGTACAACCTCTACAATAGGAAAACGAGAATACTCCTCTGTAATGACCATCAAGTACTGACCAGACGGAAGAGGACCACAGAAGTCTATGCTGAGGTTGATCCACGGACCACGTGGAAGGTTCGACATGTTGAGAGGTTCTGTGTGTTGTCTGGTAGTGTTAGCTTGACATAGTGTGCAGCGTCTTACGGCGTTATCAACGGCAGTGTCGAGGCCTGGGAACCAAACTTTGCTCCTAATCAACGCTTTAGTCTTACTCAGTATGCCTTGATGACCTTCGTGGGCCAACTGTACGGCTCTGGCTTGTAGGCATTACGATTCGCGTGTTCCTGAGCAGCAAGTTCCCGTGACGGTTCACAGTCAGTTCATCTCTGACGTTCTGGAATTGACGCAGTGCGGCCTGGTCAACGTCATACTTGTTGACTTCATGCCAGAGTCCGGTGCTGCATAGTTCGATAACGGTTTGAATTACCTTGTCTTTCGCAGTGGCGGCTCGTACTTCCTCGAGTGTGATTGAATTAGGTACAGAGGTCTGTGAAATGAATTCCACGTATTCCTCTGCGATCTTCTCTTCTCGACTTGACCGGACGTCCTTGGTTGCGGGGTGTCTGGACATGTATTCTGCAGGGTTGTCTTTGCCTGGCCGGAATACAATTGTGAGATCATAGGGCTGCAGCCTGAGCGACCATCGAGCAATTAGCAACGGAGGGCGTGGCTTGCTCCAGATGTGCACCAGCAGTTTATGATCAGTAACTACCGTGCATGAGGAACCACGTACATAGATATCGAAATGTTCACAGGCCCATACGACTGCAAGAGCTTCACGTTCCGTTTGTGAGTATAGAGACTCAACGTCACTTAGCGCACGACTACCATACGCTATGGGCTGGTCGTCTTGAACTAGGATTCCTGCGATGCCAACGGGACTTGCGTCTACAAGGTTCTTGGTTTCTTTGTATGGTGAGAAATATGGCATTTTTGTGGCTGCAGAGAGCGCGGCCTTAACGCTGTTGAACGCCTCAGTCTGCGGTTGCTCCTATTTCCAGGTTTGCGTCACTGCGTGTGAGCTTGCGAAGGGGTTTCGTGATGGTGGCAAAGTTCCGGATGAAACGGGCACTGTACTGGGCCATGCCGAGAAAGGAACGCAGCTCAGTCGGATTTCGAGGTTCAGCCGCGTCTTAAGGCGCTTTAACTTTCTCGGGGGCGGGGGCGAGACCGTCTTCAGAGAATATGTACCCGAAGAACTAGATGCTTGGCTTGTTGAACTCGCATTTCGTGAGATTGACGGTGAGGCCGGACTCGTGAAGTCTGCGGAGCGTTTGGTCGAGTGCGGCGACGTGTTCGTTCTGTTTTCTGCCATAAGCCACGATGTCGTCACTAACATTTCGTACTCCGGGAATATTGGCATCAGCATCTGGATGGTATGTTGGAAAATCTCTGCGGCGGAGATGATTCCAAAACTGAGCCTCTTATACTGGTACAATCCCACGTGCGTGGAGAAGGTGGTAATGTATGTGCATGACGGATGAAGCTCGAGCTGGTGGTACCCGGATTTTAAGTCATTTCAACCGATTCCGATAAAAGCTGGCCAGTGATTGGCTAATTGCCACATCTTGTTACTGACCAAGTTTCATGACGATCGGAAATGATGCAATTTTCCCCGAAAATTTTCCGATGGTAAAAGAGTATACTATTTCCGGAACCCTCAACCGGAAATGAGCTTTAAGTCTCGATATTGTGACATCTGGTTGTCGACTAATTCTCCAGTAAAAGACAGAATTATCCTTCTTTTAACTTTTTAATAAAAATGCGATTTAAAAGCTTGGAATGGTGCCACCAGAATTATCGTCAACTCAGTCTTACCAGACTTGATACAAGCTGCTGCCTTCCTTAAAGCTTCGACATTATTCTCCTCAAAAATCGTCCGAAAATTGCTAAAAAATATCCCCAAAACTGTCTCAAAAGTGGATAATACAGCAAATACTTTATATTTCATTTGCATGCGTACTTTTTTCGGTAGGCTGAGTTTTGTGGGCATTCAAACAAATTATATGTGGCTTGTGGCTACAACAAAGTCATATTTAATTTTAAAGTGAGTGGTATTTTGTGTTGTATATTATTACATGTTATTTTTGTATAGGAACAGCCGAATCATAAATAGTTCAAACCTTGTTACAGGGAAGGGTTGTCTTACCGACCACAATGTTAAATCAGACGATGACATCACGTCAAGTTCTCTTTTGTTTAAATGATATTTCTCCAGAAATGAGCAGGTATCGTTCACCTTATGCTTGCACTGAAATCGAATTGCTGACGCCCGAGAGCCAACTGTAGAAAGGACCACTCTAAGTTGTAGCAAATTTTATTCGAGGCGTGTAGCTTGTTGTAGAGCAGAGTAATTTCCAAGAATTGCTAGATAAATCGCCATGTTACCGCCTTTTAGCCTGGCAAATAAAACTGCTCTTGAAAAGCATCTTATAAATTCAAAAAATCAGACTAAAATTTAAAATTATACGACTTCCTTATTTGATGAATTTTAGTCCAATGGAAATTATCATCAAGTCTTAAGTTTTAGTAGACGATGATTTGGTGTTTCTTTAATATTCTCGTTTGCTAACTGTTTCAAAAAAGAAAAAATTAAAAAAAAAAACAAAAACAAAAAACTTTCGGTGAATTTCCAACGGCTATCAACTAAAGCCATGTTAAATTCCACTTTGGAAGTGCGAAACAACACCACATGCTCTTACTTCCTTATGATGCATAACGCCTCCTTCGTTTGGTGCTTTCTTGAATAAAATTCGCGTTATGCAAATTAGTCATTTGTTGGGCATTTGAAATTTGTTCTCTTTATTGTTATAGCCTAAATGCATCAGTCGTGTCATCCCCGTGTATAATAGATGGTTAATTTACAACATCCTTTCCCTAATTAACTTCAACTGTCATATTTTGCGTGGGCGTAAGCCTTTAGCGCTCGTTTCACTACGCCTTCCTGTGCGTACTTAAACGGAGACACTACGCTACCCCCGTGTTTGTCACCGCTGTTTGTGTATTGTTTCTGATGAAACTGAGATGGCCAAAGAAAAGAGCCTTAACATTGAGTTATTCCTGCTCGTTTGCTAATTCTTTCAAATCACAATAATACAAAAACAAAAACAAAAACGTTCGGTGAATTTCTAACGGCTATCAACTAAAGCCCTGTTAAATACCACTTTGCAAGTGTCATAAAGCAAGAAAGTGCGAAACAACACCACATGGTTTTACTTCCTTGTGATGCATAACCCCTCCTTGTTTTGGTGCTTTCTTGAATAAAACTCGCGTTATGCAAATTAGTCATTTGTTGGGCATTTGAAATTTGTTCTCTTTATTGTTATAGCCTAAATGCATCCGTCATGTCATTCCCGTGTATAATAGATGGTTAATTTACAACATCCTTTCCCTAATTAACTTCAACTGTCATATTTTGGGTGGGCGTAAGCCTTTAGCGCTCGTTTCACTACGCCTTCCTGTGCGTACCTAAACGGAGACACTACGCTACCCCCGTGTTTGTCACCGCTGTTTGTGTATTGTTTCTGATGAAACTGAGATGGCCAAAGAAAAGAGCATTAATATTGAGTTATTCCTGCTCGTTTGCTAATTCTTTCAAATAACAAAGATAAAAAAACAAAACAAAAATCTTTCGGTGAATTTCTAACAGCTATCAACTAAAGCCATGTAAAATACCACTTTGCAAGTGTCATAAAGCAAGAAAGTGTGAAACAACACCACATGGTTTTACTTCCTTGTGATGCAGAACGCCTCCTTGGTTTTGGTGCTTTCTTGAATAAAACTCGCGTTATGCAATTTTGAAACTTGGCTTCACATTTTCCTTTCACATTATCCGCCATGTTTCCAGAAGAAAAGCACTCCGAATAAACTTTGCCCAAGTAAGAAATCTTTTTCCAAATGCGGTTTTTCCCCCGGTTTTGGGGGAAAAATGGCGTCATTCCGAGCATGCACCTGCAAGTAATACAGGACTCTCTCTTCTCCCTCCTAGGTTCCAGGCCCATTTTATGGAAATGGCTTTTATCCAGTCTTTAGAGCCCTTCTCAAACTGGGTTACCAAAAGGTCCCTTGAGGATCTTTCATCTTTCCTCACGATCTTTATGCAATAAAAGCATTCAAAATTTCCTGGTATTACTTGATAAAAGTATGTTTTTTTTGTTTTTTGTTTCGAAAAAAAGGCTTTTCTGCTTATATGAAAAATACGTTTTCTCTCCCCTTTTTATGCATGATCTTCGCGTAAATTACTTTCTGTTCCTCAATAAACCTGGAACAACCAGTTATAGTCTTAGTTCTCTTTTTTCCTACGTATGAGCTAAGTTGCGGAATGCGCTACCTGATTTTATCCGTACCTACGAGTTTATTGGTTTTAAAATTGAATCCAGGGGCGCATTTTGTACAGCGGCTCTTCTTTTTGATGAATATATCTTTAAATATTATGTATTTAGTAGGTATCTGTATATGCTATGTATTTTAGCTGTAAATGTAATGTCTCGAAGATATTAGGTCCTGTAGTTATTCGGAAAAAGTTTATGACTGTATGTATGTTACCTTTACAAGGGCGCATGTGCACACTTTGTAATCTGCGACTCCTGTGCTTACCATATGACAGATAAAATAACTTTTTTCTTGAATATATAAGTCATCTAACTCTAACGCTATATTGACCAGGGCGGTTTGGAGCTGTGAGTAGGCGTGGGATTTGTCACATATGGTTTAGGGGCCGACATATCTCTCCCTGAATGCCGTACCGGGAGGCAAGGTCGGTAGCAGAAAGCAGCGAAGGGCCAACTGCGTCCAAAAGCGATCGCACGGGCCCGAAATCCCGGGATGACTCGTTTGGTGCGACGCTCCAGCGCTGGTGTCAGCGCATGCGCAAATGTTCTGGCTCTTCGATACCTAGCCTACCAAAAAAAATTAACATGCTGGTACCAGCAATTGACATTTCAGTTGATTTTATAGGCATAAACGCAACGTAAGAAGCGTGCGTGTCTGGTCTTGTCTCAGACAGAGGCGAGAGTTGGTTTCATGCAGACTGGGACGCCTAAAATGCTCTGTTGTAAACATGGCGGTTCACGAGTGAAGTTGTCTCTCTGGCCTTTCTGTGGACGAATTCCAGGACCTACTGACACAATCTGGGCAAGTTTTGAAAGCTAAAACCTTCAATCGATGCGTTATTTTGCTGGTAGGACTTGGTGGCCCGACACTTATGAAAAAAACTATGAAATGAGAATTGGGAGTCTTCCCTTGTCATGGAATGGCAGAATTACCCAGAATTCTTTTTGGGCACGAGCGAGGCAACTTAAGAAGCACGAGACTGGCCCTCATCGAATGGCTGAAGCGCGGCCAGAGGAAATGATTTCTAGCCAGATACTCAGGAGTAGGCCTGGTGTGTGCTGTTAACTTAGATTTTGGATTTCTGAACAAGTTTTTATCATAAAAAGTTCGCGACAAAGTTGTGCTTTCATTTCGTTGTTATTCTCGTGTCAAAGAAACGGTATAATAATGTAAATAAGAGAATAACGATATCTATATTTGCAGATTACCTGTACTCCTACTAAGAAAGTCAAGCTCTACACTGCTTCTGAGGTGTATGCAGCATGGTCTAGATATTGGTCTAAGTACTGGAGATGTCGTGGACTCAAGCTCCACGACCCATTTGCACTTACCATATAAAACTTCACCGCGCATCGGTTTTACGCCACAAAATGTAACAACTAACGCAAAATGTAACAACGTTTGACGCAAAATGCAACCGACTTCTTTAACGCGAAATGTAACAACTTCTTTAACTTGAAAAGCAACAACGCAAAATGGTCTATATATTTAAAGAAGGAAATAAAGGCATATCAGCCTATTGGATAAACAATGGCTTTGACACGGATAAACGTTTATTTCTGCAATGTAACAACCAACAAGGTTCTGAGTTCGTCTTTTTAAACTATGCATACCATTTCATGATAGGCTCTTTCCAAAAAAGATGGACATGCTAAGCATGCACTAAGTACCCTATCAACGTGTGTAAACATATCATAACCTCACCAACATTATAAACAGAGAGAAGATGTTTTTTGGCTCCCCTCTCTACCATTCGATTTGCGCATTTATCACCAGTAGACAAGATTGGGTTCCTTTAGCCTTTATATTTTGAAATGAACTCTGTAGTCCCTAGGGCGTGGTCGTACCATCTCTTCGTATTTATCTAAAGGCACATCCCATTCTTCTGTGCGGGAGTTACCTGTTTGAACAAGATTCAGTTTTCGGCCAAAATATATTTCGAGGGGTGATTTCCAAGAGCGAGAGTTCATCCTTTGGGTCTTGGTTCAGCGCCTGGGCGTTATTTGGCATCTCCATCACCCAATTGACGCCAGCCTTTCCCACAGTAAGAAAATCAAACCTTAGTTTTTTCTTGAATGTCCTGTGAGGTCTCTCTATTTTCCCTTGTGATTGAGGGTGGTAGGGGCGACCTTTGATTACTTTTATTTGGAGCGCTTTACAAAGACGTCACACTGCGCCATCTAATTCCGTCCCTTGGTCGTGTTGTATTATGCGTTGAGCGCCATGTTCCCTGTAAATGCGTATTAGCTCGCGTGCTACCTGGGAACTTAGCTTTCGCTCCATTGGGACTAGCCAGTGATATCTACTGAAAACATCAATGACAGATAGCACATACCTGAACACCTTTCTTTCATACTTGGTATGCAATTTTTTCATGTCCACTAAGTCGACTTGATGTACATGTCGTATCTGAACATCTCGTGTAGGAATTGGACGAAGCCGTGCCCTATTTTCAAAGCGAGCATTGAGTTTCTGGTGAAGAGTTGATTTAGACAGCACTTTGTGAATAGTCCCCTCTGAGATAATACTATAACAGTCTTTTAGTATGTGATATATTTTTCTTGATCCAGAACCTTTAGATGATTTCAAGGGCCTTTGACAACTTCTTTAATAGCCGATTTCTTTACGATGGGCTTTCCTTCAAAGCCTAATAAACCGCCTTCCAAGGAGAGCTTATCTTTGTTACGTCAAACCTCACCCGTGCGGAGTTTTGTTTTGCTCTTCGCTCCGGTATCTTCGCTCCGTACCGGGAAGTTTGAATCGCCCTTTGATCATCTGCACAAAGATTCCGTAAGTCTCCTCGTCCAGGGTCGTTATAGCAAAAGCAGGATTCATACAACTGAAGAGGATTACCAGAAGAATACTTCCTAACATAAAAGGTTTCATCACAAAATAATCACTGTACTAGTCTTGAAAATCTGCAGGAGCTGATATGTAGCAGGCGTCAGGTAATGTCTAGACAGTCTGGACATACATATCCTGTCACAATGTAGACAAGGTGGTACGATAGTGGAAGTGACTGGAGAGCACTATGAGTGGGAAATAACGGTGCATTTTACGGGCTAAAATGGAGAATTTGATAGGTTATAATGTGTTTGTTAAGCCAATGAAAAAGTGAAAATCAAACGATGTTACAATGAAAGCCAACAAAAATCGAGAAGCCTTTACAATGTACGTAGAAGGTTTCTTGGGGCGTTGTTGAGGGGGACATTGGGATTTTCGGTTTTGCGGTTTTGGCTATTTTTTAGATCAGTTTTTCGATTTTGGTGTTCATTGCGGTTTGCGTATTTTTCGTTTTTTAGCATCTGGTTTTCGGTTTTCGTAGAAAATTCTAGCAGTTTCTCGGTTTTGTTATCCGATGTGCTTTTTGGGTTTTCCTATTTTGTCCTATTTGGGTTCGTTTCTCTTAGATTTGAGCGGCAATTGATCTCGAATAGAGTGTTTTCACTCACGTGATCAGTAACCTTGTTTTTCCTCCGAAACAAAAGAAAACGTTTGAGTTATAATAGAACTCGATTCCCAGAGACATCACATGAAAACACTCTATAGCCGCAAGACACCAAAGTTATGGAGAGGAATGCGTGACAAACTAAATATCACGGTAGAGGACCACGCGTGTCGAATGACGCCCGAGTTAGTCATAGCCCTGAACTTCGGAGTGGATGAAGATGAAGGACCCCATGAAGACCTGAACAAGCATGAAGCGCATGAAGTGAGTGAGGAAGTTAGTGACCCTGATGAAGGCCAGCAAGAATTTGATGAAAGTAGTGACGAAGTCAGTGCAGATGACAACAATTCCCAGGGCCAGCAAGATGAATTAGGGACATCGACAAATTTTCTCTTTGGTGCAACGTCGCGGTATGGAAGGGTGTGAGGTTCAATATTCGACTGCTGTTTCAAGTAAGTATCTGTTTATTACCACATTTAACCTTAGAGCAAGTTCCTTCTGCCATACCATGTAAAACAAGGAACAAATTGTACCGGCATGTTTTAGACCAAGATTAAAAATTGTAGTCGAATCTCCAAACTGTCAGGTCTTAGGTATCAAACAGAAAATGTTCAATTAGAGATTTTCGATTGAAGTTTCCGGAGCGATAGCTTTTTGCGATTGCAAAATTGTAATTCCGTAGTGAGGCCTTGTGTGCAAATTCTCCTAATTTAACTTGGCTCCATTACCAGCTGCTTTTCGGAAAATGAGCCCACAAAGTCCGCGCTTGAGAGAGCGGCAGTTATAAAGCCTATGATTTAAGCAGATACTAAAAGATATGAAGGCTTTAGACAAGTCCATGACATTCCCAAATATTTTGATGAAATAAGTGTTAAGTAATGGTCCGGCTAAGAAGCAGGCAGAAAAACAATAGCCCGCGGCAATAGCGTCGGTTAATTAAAATGTGCCAACATTTTTAATCAAATTAAGTTCGGCTGTTCTCATTGGTGTAAGCAGCTAAAAGCGCGAAATTTGAATTTCAATGAAAAATGTAATCGACTTGCCGTCTAAAAAATTAGATTCTGTTTCGTAGAACAAATCATTATGCCTTCAAAAACTATGTTTGTAAATATCGTCAAGATTCTATGCGCCATTTGCCGATTGGCGAATGGCGCATAGAACAATGCCCAAATTTGGCCGAGAGACAGAGATCAAGGGCATGGGGAAGAAGAAATCCAAAAAAGGCTTTTTTTTCATTTTTTTCTCATCTTTTTTCGACATTTTCCGATATTAGCCAATCAGATGCCTCGATTGGAGCAGCAGCTTCTAAGTACTTTTGCCGCTGGGCTGCCTGCTTCTTAGCCGGACCATTACTTAATGTAGTTTGCTCTGTATGCCCCACTTGTCACCATTGTATCGGTTTTCTGACGGTTTTGGATGATTTTTTCTTCGGTTTTGGGGTTTCTATATATAATATACCCCAATGTCTTCCGCGTTGTTGAAAGAAATCACAGCGATCTTTTCAAAGCCCAAATCATGTCTAAAAACATACAATTCAATGAAGAATTGGTAAATTCTCAATCTTCTTAGAAAAAGGAAGAAGTTCTAAAATTGTCCTCTCTTGATATTACTGAACCATCTTTGTTCAGTTCTGGGCAGCTGTTATTGTTATCTGTCAGCTATATTAAACATAGGACGCCATTGGATTCGTGGATGAAGTATTTTACTAGTGGGAAGCTTCTAGGAATTTGCAGTTTGTTAGAAGATGGCTAGTACCATGCAAGGTCCCTTTCAAAACGGGAAGGCTTTATTGCCGGACCAGCTTTTGTCGCACACTTTACAAAAAGACATATTTAAATAAAAGTAAATATTGTCTCACAATGTCAGATTACTGGCCTAAAGTATTAAGCACTATAAAAGCGGGCCAAGGTTTTTAAATTTCGAATTAACTGGTGTCTCTGTGTGTGAGTATTTCCAGTGTCTTTTCATTAACCCATATAGGCCTTGCCAAACGGATCCAACATCATCCAACATTATTGGACGCTGTTGAAAAGTGTTGAACGACAACGAGGTGGCCAGACGAATCCAACGTGTTGGATCCAACATGTTGGACTCAAGGGTCTGGAACCAAAATCTACTTAACATCCTTAGAAAACAAACTCTCGCCATGTTGGCGTTTTCAAGTTCCTTTTAAAATTATCAATAGAGTCACTTTCTCTGATAGCCAGAGGACGGCTGTTACAGAATCAGGGAACTGAACAGCAAATGCGCGGTCTCCAGAGGTCTTGCACCATGCAGGTGTGAGGAACCTTGTGAAGACCCAGGACGTCACTGCGTAGGGAGTAGCTTCCCGGGGCCTTGACTTGCAAAAGATCCTGCAGATTCATTGGCGTCATGCCCCTGAGAGCTGTGAACACAAGAAGAGCTATCTGTTCGAAGAGAGATTGCATGCTCAAGACTTGGCTCGTTCACCGTTCTGAAGCTTGAACTGACGTGGAAATGCGCAAAACAGATGTAACGAATAAACCATCACCATGGATACCGATAGCCGCAGCACAAGCGCGCATGCAAAAATGTTAAATGTGATGCCACACTGTTGTTCACTCCTTAGAACAAAAGAAACGTTGGATGATGTTGAAGACGATGTTTGATGCAACATGGTGGCCAAACGAGTGCAACATGTTAGATTCAACAATGTTGGATGATGTTGCACCAACACGTTAAACCCTTTTAGCCATTCCTTGACGGCACGAAACGTAGTAGTGGACGAACGCAAAAAAAAAAAAAAAAAATTCTACCCTTCGAGGCCCCCACACAGTGTCAGTCTTATCACCAGTCCCCCGGTTCCTGGTTACTTTTTAAAGAAATATGATGATGATATTATAACAGAGTTTGCGACGTCTTGCCCTCTGCTTGTATTGTAAACCTTCTGTTTGTGTTGTAGCTTGCCGCAGAGGAAACTCGACACATAGGTGAAATAAACAACTAACTACTGCATATTCCTTTGCATTTATTTTTCGAAAATAGGCGCAGATGGCATTTCCGAGACCCTAAATTAACAAATTTTCACGGGGAGCGTACTCCTTCACAATCTCACGCTACGCCCCTGAAGTCGTTTAAACAACCATTGTTCAGGTACCAGCAATAAAGCTGTCAAGGAGACACCACATTTACGCCTTAACCACCTAATCTGACAACCCACTCTGCTTTACTTGGCCTGTACCAATTCCAAAAACGCGGGAATATTATTACCCTTGGCTGATTTTCCCACTTTACCTCTGCTGGTATTGATGGTTTTATTTTGGGAATCCGGAAAATACATACTTCATATTGTTTAGACTATCGAGGCTGTGCTGAAGGTTTTTTTTTGACAAGGGATAGCCTTTCGCACACAGCGCATAGAGATGCAACTTATACTTTACTGGTAATACTTGATCCGAAGAGTTGTTATATTTTGCGCTGTTACATTTCGCGTTGACGAAGTCGGTTACATTTTGCGTTAAAAAGGTTGTTACAATTGACGTTGAAGAAATTGTTACATTTTGCATCAAAAGTTGTTACAATTCGGGTTAATGTTACATTTTGCGTTAATGTTGCTTCTTGCGTTAGATGTTACATTTTGTGGCGTAACAACCGGTGACTCGGTCGGTTGGGCACCGGGCTGCCATATTTATCGCCAAATCGATAGCGCCGAAAATATGAATAATTCATTCACTGATTGGAGTTAAAAAATCTAACTAGCACATTGCAGGTGAGTATAACTTTTTTCCTTGCCTTTAAATGAGAGGTTGTTAATTTTTTAATAGCACAAAAAACCTTGACGTAAATCACTTACCGCTGAAAGCTTTTTCTGCCGTTCAAACTGCAACCGAGATCACATGACATCGCCAGCGTAAACCAGCTAAAGGTCTCCACTCAAAGACCTCAGACTGACGATATATTTCATGCCGTTGTTTTACTTAACCTTTTTTCAACATCACTGTTAATAACACTTAACTGTGACCCGTTTATATTCTCCATTAAATAATGCAAAAAAAAAAAAGAAAAGATGTTAGGCTGATTGTTTGAGTCTTTTTAGCAAATAATGCTCTTCCTTTTGACATTTAATTAAAGGAGGCGCTTTCACGTTTGTGGTTCAATCTTTTAACTGTCATATCATCTTTCTTGTAGATTATCTTTGTAAACGCTTTTTAGTCTATCTTATGAAAAATATTCATGCTTTGCTTGGTTGTTTTTCGTATGATACGGGGTCAGTTTGTTTTGTCTTAGATCAGTATCCAAAGAGTCCATCCCTTATTCTTCCTCCTGAATACTTTCTGATATTGTCTTTTTGCACGAGTATCAAATATATTAATTGACAACTAGACCGAGTGACTGACTTTTAACTGTCATATCATCTTTTTTGCAGATTATCTTAGTAAACGCTATACAGTCTATGTCATTAAAAAATATTCACTCTATACTTGGTTGTTATTCTTCTGATACGTGGTTCGTTTGTTTTGTCCTGAAACAGTTTCAAAACAGCCCATTCCTTCTTCATTACAGCACTAAATGGTAGAAACATTTTTCTTGCTGAATACTGTCTAGTATTTTTTGTACGAGTATGAAATATATTAATTTACAATTAGACCACCTGCTCTTCTGAACTGTTTACCTCACTGCCATTAGCCGTACATCACGAAGCAGCACACGACGTACATATTTGGTTTTACTTACGGCAATACAGAATAATCAAATTATTTAAATTTTGCACTCGTAAACCTTATAAAAGTCCTTTGAATAAAAGAAACGTTGTTGGATTATTCTTTAATTCAGGTATAATGAGGTTAGTAAAATAAATGACTTACCAGTGGTTTGGGTTTGATTGCTGTATGGTGAGGCCACCAAAAACGAGCAACACATTTTGTTTTGTTTTTGACAAACCAAAAAGAAAAACTGTTCTAAAATCAGCATCCGGGTATTTTGTTTTCGAGGTTAATGGATCGGAGGAAGTCACCAAGTGATATCTTAATCACATATTTTTTGATTAAAGATATCCCCTGGTACAGCATACTGAAAAATGTAAACGCAAGCGACGTGGTTAACCGGGGAAACCTGGGTTGAGTTCCCGCCAAAGTACAAATCTAACGGGACATAGTTTCGAAGTGGAGGTAGATGTTGCTAATTCATTGACTCCTGAACCGGCCAGTCCCCCTCTTCCCCATTGACGAGAAAATCGTCTGGCATTAGATAGAGTACAAGCTATTGAGCCTCACACCTGTGGGTCAATGGGTAAAATCGCGACGGCAAACTTCCCTTCCTCGGTGCGATTATCGATGTCGATAAGATGCCTTCTCTCAAAGACCTGAGAAACCTTTTCTTGCTCTGTTACGATGATGGCTGAATATCTGAAGAAGCGTTTTAGTTTCTGTGCTATATAAGAGATATGAGTCCAAGAATCCTAAATTTCCAGGTGAAACATTGTTGCATGATGTTGCGACATGTGTTGAATGGACTGGCCAAACGCACGCAACATATCGCAACAGGGTGACCAAACGTACGCAACATGTTGTGCCTAACAATGTTGCAAGATGTTGCGTTGAAATGTTGCGAGCGTTTGGCCAGGCCTTATGATCCTTTTGATCTTGAGAATATGGAAGAGTCTGAATGCTTAATAGAATTCAGCTATCACATAATATTGTGTGTGAACAAACAACCAAATGCAATGAAATAGAAGCGATCTTTATGCCGGTTGAGGCGTTTTTCTTACCAATATCGTTATTCTGAAATGATATATCGCTTTTGTGGATCAGTTCCAGAACTTTCTATGATAACTAACACGACTATGGATTATGTATTCAGTGCTCATGTTCATAGAATTTTTATAGTGTAACCTTGACATTCTGATCCATAATGTTTACAAAAGTACGCAGACGCCATACATTCTAAAGGCGCACCATTCACTACATGCCTTGGTTTCATCGACGGAACGTTAACTAGGCCAATATCTCGACCTCACCAACATCGAAGGGTCGTTTACTATCTGCAATCGCATGGGCTCGAAATCTATTTTAATAGATTTTGAGCCCATGCAATTACAAATACGCGTGAAATTAATCCTTAAAAGGATTAATTTCACGCGTATTTTCAAAGTTTTACAAAATTGCCCCAGTGCCACGAGATTGCCCCAGTGCCACAAGTGAAATTTGTCCTTAATTGCACAAGGGCACATTGCGATTACATCTTTATCACATAAAGGGAAAAATTATTGCATGAGCGAAGCCCGTTCAATACCGCGACAAATAACAATCAACTTATCATGCTTTCATTCGGTTAAAGTTCAATTCAATAAATCGATGCTGTCAACAGAAATAGCGCTTAATTTAATTAAACAGTATTTTACGTGGACAAAAAACAGTTTAATCAGAGTCAGAATCTGGAAGCCTGAGATTCGCTTGCTCTGGATAAGCAATTGTTAACCAATCAGGATCAAGTAATAATGCCCTCTTGATAACGAGAAGTGCCCTTGTGATTAAGAAAAAAATGCCCTCCATCTCAGCCAATCAGCATTCAGTAACTTTGTTCCGTATGCAATAATGGCAACAATCGTGTTTATACTCTCAAGTTTGAACCTACTGCACTTCCGAATGGTTTAATTGGAATTATGTATGACCCTGTTGATAAGTGTGGATTATAACAAATATATAATTGTATCCATGTGTATGTTTTAGTTAAAAGCTTTTCTTGGTTAAAAAATTCTCAAAGTAGTTTATTTTTACTTTCCTTTCTTTCATATTATCATAATGTTTCTAAGACAAAAGAATGTAAAAAACAAACTAGTCTGAAAACTTTTTGATCAAGGACAAATTTTATCTACAACATACATAACAATTTATATTTGTGAT
Source organism: Montipora capricornis (assembly GCF_036669925.1). Classification (NCBI taxonomy): domain Eukaryota; kingdom Metazoa; phylum Cnidaria; class Anthozoa; order Scleractinia; family Acroporidae; genus Montipora; species Montipora capricornis. Next base: position 8,664,128 of record NC_090885.1, read on the forward strand.
AAATTTTTAATCCAGAGGATTTAGCAGGTACTACTCATTCATATTTTTGTTACCCTCTTTTTGCGTGTCACTTTGCTAGTTTTTAAAGTATTTCATACGCTATTTATTATATAGATTTATTAAAGTGATGTCATTTTTTCATGCGTCTGTCCTGTTATTGATGATGAATTTGGTCATAACATTGTCAAAGTAGCTGTGGATTCAACTGGCGATAGCCGAGTGGATCCGCAGACTACTTTGACAATGTTACGACGAAATCATTGTCAATAACAGGACAGACCCATGAAAAACTGACATAAATTTGTTTTTTACAAGAACAAAAAGTCAGAGGGGTCAAAATTAAGGCAAAACACGAGACGAGCGCGAGAAAAGAATGCGAGAATCTTCAATCTGACGAGAGCAATATCGAGTCAATATCGCATAAATTATAAAGCTATGTGTCTGTCCGCTTATTGACAATAAAAATTAGCCACTGAGCGCGCGAGAAATTTGCAGTCATTGTAAAAATAGATGTTAATACTGATGAAATACTAGGATTTTCCTTCTTACGAAATTATCATATCTTCACCGCGCGCAGTGAACATATTTTTATCTTTCGCATGTGAGGATTTAGGTGTCGTCATGGTGACTAACACAATTACCCAATAACACAAGCTTCCCCTTCATTGTAAGATACATTCGTACTGTAATATAATTCTTCTCTACTACATAAACATTTTGATTGCACAACGTGACATTAACATGATTTGTTTTTCATGACTTTCATGTCTTGTTTCATGTTACACAACATGGGCGTTTTAGCGGTCGGTGACCACTTTTTCACCATATCGAAAATGAATAAAACAAGTTGTTTTTAGTTTCGACATTTCATCAATATCTATATAATGAACAGAACATTACATGGCCGCTTGGGGATACGAATTTTATCTTCGAGTGCTGATAGTATCGCTCACTCGTTCGTACACTGTGAGCAGTCTCTTCGATCTTCCTAGATAAGTCGGGAAGAGGAAGAAGACTGCCAGCCGCCTCGAAATTCTTTGATTTGTCGCTCTTCCGAAGAAATAGTGAGTCAGTCCAGTTTCGACTTGTCAAACCATTTTTTTTATTTCTGCGCATGATCAATCCCCATGCGTCATCAATATTTTTTGAAATTTACAACAGCGTAGCAATTTCCCATGAGTATTTCCTCCGTTATGTCGGTTACAGTCTTCCAGAGACCTGTAAAAATTTCAGTAAAAAAATGATTTTCCAATGAAATGATTCCTTGATTGTCGTGTGTGTTTGTTCGGAAATATCCCGACTGTTTGTTTTGTGGTTACTGGTCACATGCTCAAATTCGAAATGTCGAATCGGCTGGCAGAGTCTTCTTCCACAGGCAGACCACCCTCTGTTAGTGGGGGCAGTTCGATCTTTTGTTATTTATAGAAGAAATACAGATGAACGATAAGGTGGTTATAATTTGCTCCAATACGCAGAATTTAAAGCAAATGATTCAATAAAAGTTTAAATCCCGCATATTGGAGCGAATTATAGCCACCTTATTGTTCATCTGTACTTCTTTTATAAATAACAAAAGATCGATGCTCAGATTTCAATGAAAAACGGCCCCCGTAAACAGAGGGTGGTCTGCCTGTGCTTTTTCCTCTTCCCGACTTACCTAGGAAGATCGAAAAGACTCTCCTCGCAGGGTAACTCGTTCGCTATGCTCACTCAAGAGAGATACTATCAGCACTCAAAGATAAAATTTGTATCCCCAAGCGGCTATGCAATATCCTCTATTTCTTGCTAAATTAGTAATCAAAAAGATTTAGCAGATACTACTAATTCATATTTTTGTTACTTCCTTTCTTTGAGCCACTTTGTTAGTTTTAAAGTATTTTATACACTATATCTAATTATATTTTGTCTTTTACCAAGAGGGCAGAAAAAATGATTAAAGGATGCTAGCAGGCTCCAACGTTAACCTCATTCAAGAATTGGAAACAAAAGGTGAACTTATTAATGTGTATGGTGACCCAAACTAACCATCACGCGTGCACCTGCAGGCATCAAATGCAGCAATTCAGTAAATACATGTGTTCTGTGAGAGTCGCTATGGAATGGATATTTGGAAATGTCTTAAAAGATTTTGAATTCGTAGATTTCAAGAAGAATCTCAAAATGGGACTGAGTAGTGTTGGCAAAATGTACATTGTTTGCGGCCTAGCTCAAAAATGCAATAACTAGCTTTTATGAAAATAAAGCATGGGAATTTTTTGGTCTTGCTCCACCAACAGTACAATCAGTCTTTGGGTAAATGATAATTTCGATCAATAAACACATCTTTAATAAATTTCCAACTTTTCTCAAACATTATACTGAGAACTACTAATAGAAACTGCGTTCATCACAGCGTTTACCAGTCACCGCCCATTTTTCGAAACTAAATTTGGGTGGGCTTCAATCAAATGTTTCTATGTCGAATTCGACAGGACTATTGTCATGGAAACGTTTGATTGACGCCCCACCCAAATTTAGTTTCGAAAAATGAAAAAGAAGTCGTTGAGGGGCGTGTGTGACTGATAACCGTTGTAACTTGCTAAATATGTTTGTCAGAATATAACGATACCATTCATGAGTATACTCTCGTTGAAGCGCACCTTTCTCCAACTTCCTGGAAACAATATGAAAAATGTTCTCTATCGGGTTCCAAGTCCGGACGTCGGGGCGGTATTTTTACTTAAAAGTTCTGACTGACAAAGAGACATAGCGTCCCGGGCTGCTCTACTGTTTTGAGATGGATCGCCGTCCTGAAGCCACATCATCAGACTCAATCCTTTGCCAGAATGCAAAAAATGATTATATTAAAATGTTTATCAATAAAAGATGCGAAGTAACTGGCGTTCATCGCCTCGCATTTTTCACAAATTACTACTCCTTTCCCGAGATAGGAGTTTAGATATATTATTTGTTGAAACACTGCTTATCAAATGTGTCTCCGTGTATCTTCAAGGGATGGCCACTTCAGTTTCTCTAACATTAAAGCTACGTTATGCTCCATGCTTCATGTGTGAACGCCGTCATTACTGGCAAGGCGTTGTTTTGGGTGAGCTCTGTTTGTTGGGATGCAAACAATATTCCATCCATTTGGGATATTTTGGCCACGTTGGATTGCAGTACAAGAAATATTATAAAACTTCCGGAAAGGCAGGAGTGCCTCAACTGAAACACAGGAAATTATAAAACACGCCACATTTAACATAAATACATTTCTTTCATTTGGAAAATAAAATTCATTTCCTGGGTTGCCTAGGATTTACCATAGCAAGTTGTTATTTGTCCTTTTGGAGATAAGGGTACCATGCAGAGTTGGCGTATTCTAGTTTAAACTTGAATGAGCTACAATACGGATTTACAAAAAAGTATCAACAATAAAAGCAAGATGACACACGCTAACACCAATCCGATGTGGCCAACACATCACGCATGCACACAACCATTCCATCCGGTCAATTAGCAGCCATGGACAGCTGTTTCGGCCTTTTGGGCCTCATCAGCACGGCGTGGTTAACATACCAGGCGGGTGTTTCTAGCTACGTCATGCTGATGAGGCCCAAGAGGCCGAAACAGCTGTCCATGGCGGCTAATTGACCGGGTGAAATGGTTGTGCGCATGCGTGATGTGTTGGCCACACGGGTTGGTGTTAGCGTGTGTCACCTTGCTTTTTTTGTTGTGACAGTATGTTGGAAATTTCATCTAGTTCACAAAGGATTTGTTTGGCACCTAAGGAGGTTTGTGCATTGTGAATTGACCATTTGAAATCCTGGTATATTATACTACCCAGGAATGAACGATGCACTCTATTGAGAATATGGATATTGCGAATAAATGATGTAGAGGCAATATTTAAAAGGAGTAACAGTGGTCCGAGTGTGGTACCCCATGTAACTCCTGGAGTTACATCACACACTTCAAATGTGATACCCTCCATTGTCGGTAACTTTTTGGGTTCTCTGGGTCAGAACCTCCCTCACCCAGTGTCACCCAGGGCAACAGACAACCATTGTACCATAATGATATTACCCTATAGAATGCATCAGAGAAATCCAAGCAAATTTACCTCCTTGATTATTTAGTACAGTTGCTGGGTGATGCAATGCTGCTATGAGTTCATGGGTTTCAAAGTTTCTTCGTTTGTGGAAGGCATTGAAAATTTGAGAGGATATTTTGGTTGTTTAGGTGTTCCCAAATATGATGACAAAGACTTTCCA
>NC_090885.1:8670877-8678377 GCF_036669925.1 Montipora capricornis
TCCGGTTCTGCTTAGCTCTTAAAGGTTTCTTATAACATAGTTCGCCTGCTTCACAAAAGGACCTTTACTACAACCTTCGTTATAATTAACAGATTGGTCTCACAAGCCTCCTGTGGTTCAGTCTGTGTCAGGGTATCCAAACTAGTAGGCGGAAGGTCATGGGATCAGTTCCTGCATGTAGGAACACTCGGATTTATTCTTCGAGCGGCATGTTTTTGTCACTAAGTACTGCCATAAATTAATCATTTAAATTCATAATAATTATGCGTATTGTTCCTTGATTGATTCTGCAAATGAAAATGAAATGTATGCAGTTAGAAGATTTGTTTTTTTCAAAAGGATATGGATTGCAATGACTGACACAACGTTTGAATAAAGAAAATGACATCCTTCAGACAATACGTCCCTACAGACAGTTTAATAGGGCGCTAAATGTTATGTCATAATGGAGGGAGAAAATATGGTGAGTTTGATACCACATTGCTAAAATCTGCGAACGCTTCTCAGGTCTGACTGACCAGGTAATCTGTACGTTACACTCAATCCACAGTCCACCATCGTTAGTCCAATCCCTCCTTATTTTCCTCGACCAGCACCTTTCGGACCGCCGTTTCGTGCCGTTGTATGCTTGAAGAGGAAATAGAATTCCGGCTAGTAATCGCTTAGAATGAAAAATGTAACGTTATCTATCAAAAGTCTTCATGAATAAGGAGCCCCGAAATCCCAAGATATGTTTGCTCCAACACCTTCGATTTCCACAAACATGTTTGCTGGAACCGGAGCGCACAGTACTTCTTAGCATTTTGTTTGCAGCGCGGATTTTTCTGGGAGTGTGGGATTTTACTTTGTTTGCAGTGTGCGAAGAAATTTTTGTTTGCAGTGTGCAAAGTTTGATTGTTTGCAGAGTGCGAGGGTCTTTTTTCGGCGTGTGCGATGACTTTTTGTTTGCAGTGTGGGGATTTATTTTGTTTGCAGAGGGCCGGATTTATTTTGTTTTCAGAGTGGGATTGTATTTTTTGTCGAGAACTAGAATTTACTTTGTTTGCAGCGTATTTTATTTTGCGAGATGAGCAACTCTTTGTAATGTAATGATGGATTAATGGAAAAAGTGTCTCCCTTAGGGGCCACCGTGGATGAGATGCAAAGAGCATGTGAAAGTGATGTAAGAGAGGGCTAAAACAAGGGCGATCAGATAAGCTAACGCCATCTTTCAGGCCTGAACCCTTCTATGTACTGGATAAGTCCAGGAACAGTGTCATAGTTGAATTCCCCGATGGTGTTCACCACAAAAGAAACTCTAACCATGTGAAGAAATTTGTGGAGAAAAATGGTGTATCTAAGGACCGAGAGCCAACTCAGTCGCTTACAGCGTCAAGTGATTCTGTGACCAACGATTTGCCAGTTACGACAGATGAGGATTCCCTGAAGCAGCCTGTAGAGCCAGCAAGAAGCGCCTCGGAACCAAAGATAAGGCCAACTATCGAGCAGAGACCAGTGAAGACCAGAATGCAGCCGTCCCGGTTCAAGGACTTTGTTATGTATTAATTTTCCTGAGTGAATTTGACATTTACATCGTACATTTTAACTATTTTCATTGTCTCTTGTTGCGTAAGTTTTTCACCAACAGTTGCAACTTGAATATTAGTTAAAGGAATTGTTTTATTCTTTGCATGGCTGACGAGGTGGCAGCCATAATAGAGCCGAAGTGCAAGAGTGTTGTGTATGAAGAAAAAAATTTTGAGCGCTCCAGAGAAATGCAAGATAAGGTAAGGGAGAAAAGACTGCTTACCATATGACTTCAAGAAGCAATGGAAGCACGTGTTTTGATGTCTTTAGACAAACTGGCATGACGCGACATTCCCCATGGCATGTTTCACACTTTGGTGATTTAGTACTTGGCATTGATTTTATCCAACTTAATTATTGCACATTCCTGTTACATGAGCTCAGGAGCATTTTTACATCTAGTACCTTTCGTTCACTGAAAGGATACCAACTAATCACAAGTTAATGCGTCGAAGCATATTAATCTGCTTGCGCTTTCAGCCTTTGTTGCTCGTGTGAACAATCCTTCACGTCTTGCGCAGATTATGAACATGTTAGTGCAGCGAATCGTGCCTAAATTTATTGTGCTTATCTGAGAAGACTAAAAAATGTTATAATTTACAGTTGTCAGAGTGAAGGCGGTTGTCCTCATGCTTGGAGGACAGGAACGGTTCTCAAATTGGTCAACTTGTTTGAGGGTAAAAATAGACCATTTTACAGTTCTAGCTAAGTTACCTGGCCTACGAATGGAAGTGAGGCTGCCGGTGACCCTGTTTTGAAACAAACCTCCATGCTTTTGTAATGTCAATACAGACTAATTAGAATTACAACAACACAATTTGCATGATAAAAGCAGTCGGGGCTGTATCAATGCAAGGTCACCGGCAGCCTCGCAGCCATTCATAGGCTAGGTCGCAGAGCAAACAACTGTAAAATGGCCTATTGCCGAGTCTATAGCACTAACTTTAGATAGAATCAATGATGTAGAGATTGGAAGTATGACATATCATGTAGAGGTTGAAAATCCATTCATTTTGTCCATCGGAGAGTCACTCTGTACTCGTACAAATTCGATTGTAAAGCAGTTGGTCGGGCAACGATAATTATAGTCCTAATGAAAAATGTGTGACAACAACTCGTTTCCACTCCTGTATTGTTGAATTTATCGCAGTAAACTTTGAGGATAAACTTTGTAGTTGAATAAACTCAGTAGACGTTGAGGATAAACTTCGTAGATGAATAAATCAGTGTTTAAAACAAACGCTTTAAGAAACTAAACAATTTGTTGAAAGCGCAATTCCATGTAGCAAACAATGGACCAATTCGGCTTGCGCAATGTTGTACCCAATTCAAATCTTTTGGGAATAAAACGTTTTGTTCCAAATATTTCCATATCATTTAAATGTAAATGCTTCATCATTGTCAGGCAAATTAAACACTCAAAGAATCTTAACCCCGAGAGATTTGAATTGGGTACAACATTGAGTTAGCCGAATTGGTCTATTGCTAAGTGGTATCCATCTGAGCACATAATCAAGTTATGGAGAATGCATTTTTCACACTGATCAGAGATTTTTTCTTTTCTTATCATTTCCGTATTATGATCAATGCTCAGTTTGTTTATTACCCTTAAAAGCTGTTGTTCATCCTGTGTTTTCAACCATTCTAACCTTCACACCCTTGCTGTATTATTGCCCCCTCCTCAGGGTTTTGGCCCAGAGGCCAAAACCCGAGGAGGCAACCTAGAAGCCCCCGCGCAAAAAGGAAAAAGATGGAAATTTGTAGATATTTTATATGTAAATTGGTAGATATTTGTATGCACCTTATGTCAAAATGGCCGCCATTTTAGTATTCTTTTGTTTCCATGCAACTTGGCCCTTGTGGCCTCGTTCAAAAGTTAAATATTCTTTTGAATTTTACGCTTGAAAGCGAGGCCATAAGGGCCAATTTGCATGGAAACAAAAGAATACTAAAATGGCGGCCATTTCGGAATAAGGTGTATAGGGGAAAGCATCACGATTTGCTCAACCTGACGCGCGAGGTGGTATCGGTATTGTTTCCCAAATTCGCGAGATGTTCTGGGTAACTTGAGTTACGATGCAGAAAGTCACAACGAACATCGATATCGAAGAGTGGTTCGATTGAAGGAGAGTGATTTTCAAATATTTACAGCGATCCCTTTTACTTTGAAAATCAAGGATTCTAGTATCTGATAGAAAATCATATTGCCTGAGTCAGAAATCGATTTGTGAGGCACAAACAGGGGCGACGATTTGTCAGACACAAATCAGATGTCGGGCAGTGTTATCGAGCAGGTGTCATCTTATAAGTTGCTCGGTGTCCATCTGTCGCACGATTTGTCGTGGTCTATTCACTGTGACTATATTGTGAAGAGAGCACGCAAGCAAGCACGCCTCTCTATGCCGTACGAGTCTTAAGGAAATCAGGCCTCCGACCAGCTGGTCTCATTCAGGTTTATTGTAGCCTTGTGCGGTCCGCGTTACCCCCTGGTTCAGTTGGTGGAAAGCGTGCAGAAGTCTGCACTAAGAATCATATTTCCAGATTGCTCTTATGAGTCGGCACTCATGAGCTGTGGCTTGCCTACGCTGTGGGCGCGCCGTGATGAGGCTTGCAGGCGTTTCATTTCTAACATCAAGGAGTCCGGTTTCATTGTACACCTGCTGTCAGAACCCACGAATGTCGCTCATGGGTACGGGTTGAGGTCGGGTTTTTCCCCGTTCTGAATTCCACATTGTCAGAACGGACCGCCTTAGTAATTTCGTTACTCACAGTTACAATAGGGTTTAATTGTTTTTGCCTTCTGTGCCTAAGTGTATTTATGTGTTCTGTGTAGAATTGACCTCCCTTGTAATTTAGTGTTACACTACCAAAGGGTGTTAGTGTTACACTACCAAAGGGTTAAGTTTATACTTGTTAAGCGCATTTGAAAACTGAATTGTTGAATTTGTGCTATAGAAATAAATTTCATCGTTATTATTATTATTATTATTATTATTATTATTATTATTATTATTATAATAAATAAACTGATTATTTATTTATTTTAGTAACAGAGGCGATAGACAGTCTCGGCCCACTAATTGCTAAACGCAACCTCAGAAAGCAAAAGCATAGTCTCAGTATCAACATTTTCAAACAATCTTCGATCATATTACAAAAGTTATTTACAAAACATGATAACCGAGTTTTGTTCCTATTTTATGGTATCTCAAGGTACAGTGGAAAGATCCACGTGGATCAATAAGATGACCACGAAAGATGACAACGAAATATTTTTCTATTTTATGTTCCTGTTCCTGTTTTACTGCCATATTTTCAAGGCATTTCCAGAATTATGTAAACTGATGTTCAATTGATAGCGTATAAAATAAACGTTGATAGAAATTGAAAATAAAATGGCCGTTTGTTGTTGCCCATCCTTTCCTAGCATCTTTCACGTTCATTTACCTACCTACTGAATTACACGTAGCATAATATGAAGACATCACAATGCACAGCACACATTAATTGGAAAACACCTCAACTGCCATCCAAATTATCTTAGGCGGGGGCAGATATTGTGAAAACTATTACTAGTTTAGACATTAGCTAGAGTGTCAAAAGGGACAAGATATGCTGGCTTTTAGACAGTAAATACCACATACTACTGACAAAATGAAGTACCTACATGGTTTTCATACACACATTCATTAAGTTCTTAATTACTGGCCCCAAGGAAAACAGTGAGTTTTGTTTTCTCGAGACCCTCAGAGGACATTGAGGGTCTCGAAGAAACAAAACTCAATGTTTCCTGTGTGGCCAGTCATTCATTGTTTTGCTATACCTCCCAACTCAAAATGGAACAATGCACGGAATTTTACTCGGAATTTGCTGCTGTTTCAAAGTTCAAGTCGTTGTTTACCTAGAGAATTAGTGAGTTTTGACCCATGACACGTGACACGTTCTCCTCCAATCGGAAAACGCATTTGAGTTGGGAGGTATAACAAACATGTTTTAATAATCCTAGAAGCCGTGAGACAACACACCGAATGCAAATATGGCGGACCACTCGGGCTGTCCGGGTTGAGATGCGCGGAGTCGAGGGTAGTTAGACCACGGCTTTTCCCTGTTGTTTTGGTTGTCGCGAATGGCTGAACGTGTGCTAACTGAGGAGGATATCCCGGAAACTTTTCTCGCTGGTAGAGAGCCCCAGATATTAAAATGCGACGAACTTCGTTTTTGGCTGAAATGTAGAGGCGATTCATTGAAGGGGTTGAAAACAAAAGCAGCGCTCAAAATACCATACCTGTGCAAAATCGGACTATACGAGCTGAAAGTAATTTTATTTATTTCTTTGATCGTGAGCGGGCAGTATCCTGAGAATCCTGCAATCTGATTGGTTCCGGGAGCGGGCAGTATTTTCCTATCTCCTGACCACGGTCATGGTAACCAACTACGCTAAGCGCAGAGTGAAGTTGCGAATTGAAAGAGCGAAGTTTCCATTTGTCCTAATTGTTTTTTGCAATAGAGCAGTGTTAATACGTTATTGTTCAACTTTCTCATAAAAAAACAATGGATTCTGACGAAAGCTATCACAGTGAAAGCGAATTTTATTACCCAAACGAAGAGGATAAAGAGAACAACGCTGAGGAAACTGAACCAAGCTTCACCATGAGTGATGTAGTTTCTCCTACCTTTTAAAAATAGAATTTAGAAATAAATAAAAATGTTATACACCTGCCTTGGTCGGTCCGTATTGGGAAAAACTGTGCCCTCTTTCTCGAGTACGGCCCTCGGCCTGCGGGCTCGGGCCGTACTCGAGACCTCGGGCACAGTTTTCCCGATACGGACCTCCGGCCGGTGAATACCATATATTTGTTTCCGCTGTCAGTGCCATCACAGCCTTAGAAAAAATGATCCTCCCCACAATTTAAAAGCTGCATTGTGCATTTTCAGTAGAGAGGTCACGAATGCCTCTTGCTCTTGTGTTGCTGGCCAGGTCGGGTTTTGCAACCACATTTTGGCTGTTTTGTTAAAATTGTGCAAGTTTTTATTATATGAGTCCTTCTTGGCTGTCGGCCCATTTTCCTCGTCGTCAGATTCAGAGTTGTAAAACTCCTTTGGGACATCTGAGCTAATCCTTGAGCGAATGTTTTCGCAGTCCTCACCAAAATGCTTATGACAGTGGCATAATTGGGAAGGCCAGTATAAAAGTTAACTTCTGCATCAGACTTGAAACGATCCTGAGAGAAAATAAACGGGAAGACATTGTCTCCTGGTGCTGCTCATTTTCGGTAATCTTTCTGTCCAGTTCATCGTTCTTCTTTCGAAGGCTCGAAAACTCCTTTTGTGCTTCTAACAGTCTAGCCTCGAGATCCTCTACTTTCTTTCGTTGATCCATTTCCACGTTACTCTCAACACTGATATCGGGCTCATTTGTTTCGTTGGCTCCACTTGTACTGGGAAATATTTCATCTGAACTTTCAACAGCTGAAGACGCGATGTTAATTTCAGAAGCAGGGGCGGATGTAAACAATTGTTTCTTCGAAGATACCGGCAAAGGCAGCCTTTCATTTGGTGCTTTTCTTTTCCTTGGAGATGGAACAGACCAAGCAAATCGTGACGGTACACTTCCCTCCACAACATAAGTTCGTCGAGCGAGCGACTTTCTCAGATCTTCTCGTCTAAAAGTGCAAAGAGCAAACTTTCGTGTCTCCAGTGATTCGCCAGTTCTTTCCTCCCTCTCGTTAGATCGCGTGAATCCACTTCTTCCTCAGTAACGGTTGATTTGGAAATTCAAAAAAAGGATACTTTTTCTCCAGTTGGCGATTTTACACCTTTCTGGTTACATTAAGGAACACAGCAATGAGTAGGCATCGCGAAAATGACAAAACACGCTCGATGTTTGCAAATTTCTAGCGACGTGTAGTCAAAAGAAAACGCATCGGCTCTCTA
>NC_090885.1:8680877-8685877 GCF_036669925.1 Montipora capricornis
TTGAAAATGCAGCATTCTGAATTTCCTTATTGTCACTTGCGTGACACAAAACAATGAAATCTGTTGTGATTGGAAATGTAATATGTCTTTCGTTATGATTCTCCGCAGTTTGAACGTTTCAAGTATATTAGGTGTTTCAAACTCATGTGTACTGTCTCGCAAGTGAAAGTAAGCACACTTGCTTAGGTTGTTTATGCATTCGTTTTCTACAACATTTAACGTTTGTACGGCTTCAAATTTATTTTTTATGGCGTGACAGTGAAAACGATCTGTAGGCAGGCTTGGGACTTGGATTGTCAGTCGATTTAAATTCACTAAACGCGCTCAGTGCATTTCAATAAATTGATATCCGAAAAACATTGAGGAAGTCGTTATTCATTGTCATTGTAGAAGTGAAACCATCTGATTTGGAACTATATGGCATAGAACGAAGTGGTCGATCGAGAGCATCGGCTCACCCGTGCGAGCATATTAATTCACACTGCACCTTCCTTTCGCACTCGATCTGTTGCAATCACTGGTTGATCTTTCTTTCTTCTTACTAGGTCTATGGTTGAGAAAGTTCGTTTCTTAAATCTTCACACCCCTGACATATCAGCTAGTTCGACCGTTCTTGCAAAACACAGCACCGGATCGAAGTCTTCGTAGGTTTGCCGGGTGGGTTTGAAACCGGGCCGGTGTTTTTGGACAAATTTCGTCCATTTATTTCTTCAAGCCTCCTTTGTAGGAAGAAGATCAATTGATATACCTGGGGTCAAGCTGGGATTTTTGCAGCTGACTAGCCCAGGGCCGCTACGCACGCAATATTTTCCGCAGACTCTTTGTCTAACACAACTGATGACGTCATGAAGACCTTTTTGGTCGCGTGGGAAATGTCGCAATTTTTTGGCCAAAATGCCGAAGTTCGTGCTGTGAAAAAACTCACTTCGGACATTTGTAGAAAGTTTCTAATAACGAAATCCCATCAAGCAAAGCCTGAATTTTAAGGATATGAAATAAAAGCTGGTGATGAAATTTCGAGTCATGTGCACTTTGCCAGAGTAGGAGTCTCTGGTGGGAAACTGAGTCAAAGGCTTGTGAAAAGTCAATTAAGGGTACATCTGTCCTGATACGCTTGTCCAGCAAGGATAAACAATCGTCACAGTGTTGTGATATTACTAAGTTAACGTATTCATAAACAGGGCAAACAGGAAGTTTTAATAAATCCGTTGCCCTGGTCGTTGGTCCATGACACCTGCTATGATAGAAGACGAAACAAAACGACCAGTCTGGACTTTTCTCTGGGTATCCTCGAAACTTCTAAAGTTCCACCCAATATACCCATGCTCATTACAGCACAAAATTGTTTCGTTTCCGTTCGTTTAGGATGGGGCCTTTTGGGAGCGAGGTTGTAAATTGCTCTGGTCACATTTTTGTCAAATTTCTGGCGATGGTGTCAATTTTACCAAATTCTGTTACAAGGGGGTTTCCTCTTTTTCCGGAATTGGCTGTACTATCTTGCTGAGATCGATATCTTCCATTTTCCGCTCTTTCCTAATGGGGTGTATCTTAGGGCGACATCTACAGCACATCATGTACTTGATCTTTTGGATGAACTGTTGATTGATCAAGGCATACACAATTGGGTTGACAGCAGAATTAAACATGACCACTGTAGATTGCGTGACATATGCAACATCACCAGGGCCGAACGTGGGCGAAAAGATAGCCACCAAATAGGTAATAGCTCCAGATATCCAACACACCGCGAATATAACACTAACTGTGACGACCATGAGGGTGACTCGCTTCCGTACTTTCAACACTCCCTGCTGATCAAAATAGGTTTTTGAAAACATATTTAAATCTATCCGATCATAAATGGAGACTCGAGGACTATTTTTCTTTCTTCTCTTCATTTCCTAGGCAGGCTTTGGACCTACTCATTGAGTATGGCTCGCTGGTCTGCTGGACATACAAATTCAATGGAATAAAATTAGAGCCCAGCAAATTGTAGCCCATCATCTTTCCCCACGGGCGCATTATACTTGAAACCTATAGTTGCATAAGACACTTATTTTCTACTCCTCTTACGATATTTACGTGTTAAATGTAAATTTACGTTGACGTCTTAGCCTCCGTTGTTTTTTCAGTTTACGTCAACCTTTAGCAAGTCGGATTGACCTCTTTACTGGCGCGATGTTTCGCCACTGCTCAGTATGCCCGTGACGCTTAGCTTTTCATCATCACGGTACCTACAAACTTGACGGATAATTTACAGTGAATTTAACGATCTCGTTAGTATATTGTGTTTCAACAGCATTTTATTCTTTTGCATTTTGGTTCGTTTATCGAGTAGCTATATCACGTTAAGTTATCATTTGAAATCTTCTTTAATTACTTCATAACATGTGTATATATATTCTGTAAATTCGTTAGAACTCCAAATAAAGCTAATGAAGACTGGTATTGGCCAGCCGCAATATCGTTAAAAAATACATTTCCGCGTTGTATTATCAGTCGTGCGGCAATAGTCTACTTGACTTTCATAAATATATAATAACCAAAATTAATCCTAACCTGACCTGTGGTGTTTAAAAGATGAACAAGCAGGAACAAAATCTCTACGGCCAAGTTTTCTAAAATAATGACGAGTAAGAAGTAACAGGTTCGAATTCTGTGCGGTTTTGAATCAATCATTTTTTTGTCACGCAGTCGGGAGAAACGGCCAATTGACTCCTTCGGTAGTTTCTCTCGACTGCTTGACGAAACGCATTGGACTCAAACGGCACATTGCTTGACTGACTCTGCTGGAAGTGTGACACTTCAGTCTCTTCCTAATCTAACCTTACCTGCTGCCGATTGTCGAAGGCACTGTGCTCTGGGCGATGAAACCACAAAGTGTAAACGACTCTAAAGTAAAGAACGGCCATTATCACAACCGGAAAAAACGCCAATAGCAGACACCAAAGCATAGTATAGGTTTTGCCCATCCATTTTTCGGGGTATCCTCTGATACAGAAAGTTGCTTTTGGATCAAAATTCTTGACTATAAAACCTGGCAAACACATCACCACTCCAAAAATCCAGGAACATGGAATAAGCACCTGAAATAACAGAAGGGAGAGGAGAGATTTTTCCACTCTCAGAGAGGATGATGAATGATGAGCTGCCTGCTCATTGTGTGAGCGCATTCTCGTCACCAGAGCCTTGGATCGACACAAGGCTCTGGGAAACTCTATCTAGGAAAACATGTACCGTAGGGTTCTTGTAGCCAAAAATTGGCTATTTGAACCTTACTACGCCTACTCACTCCTCGTGCTAACATGAATGCACTAATTAGAGACGCTTTTGATTGTTCTTCACGAAAACCAATGAGAACACACTTTGCTTCAGGGTTCCCCAGATCTCTTCTCTCCCTCAGTCAAGAGAAGAGCTCTGAGGTCGAGATTGTGTGTGAGTGAACCAATGCGTGCATGCGCAAGAAGAGAGACAACACATCTCCATGCCCCATGAAAGTTTTTTGAATCTATTTTAAGCTCCGCGCCATGCTGTTAAAGTTATTTTGGCCTCGTGCCCTTGGTCGCGCAGCCAATGATAACCAATAAACCTTAAAATAGTCGCGCATCATGACCACAGGCAAAATTTAGATTGAAAAAAAGTTGTGTTCTCTCCCATAATCCGGCTCTTTTGAGGCATGAACCTATAATAGAAAGACCATTCACATTAACGGCGACTACACTGGTCAGGGTGTGGAAAACGAGGAGAGCTGACCAGATGCAGGGTGGTCGGTAAAGTGGAGCGTGTCAAGCATCGGGTACGCCTCAAGACGGCCTCACGATAACGCAATGAGTGAACGTAGTGATGAAAACCGAGACCGAGCTAATTAAGTATGCGTACCCTAATTTGTCTCTTCTCTGCGTACCCTCGTTTGTCTCTAACCACGCTATTGGTTATTGTTTGTTAACTTGGCTTGAAGAATACAAAGTTGATGCTACACCCCCCCTTAACCCTGGTATCGACCCTCGTGCCGTTGTCTTTATCAGGGGTGATTTACGGCTGAAGCAAGAGTCCTTCTATACTCACTGATTGATGTCAACACTGTTAAATGGGGCTGTCTACGAAGAATAGAACCTTGGTACATTAATTTCACCCACGCCCCCCCCCCCCCCCCCCTTCCCGTTTAAGGGGCGTTTATCTCAAATCTTTTAATCAATTAGTACAAAACGACTCAGGTTTTAGCCTTGGAGCAACTCTCATCAAGACAATGTCGAAATGTTGGGTTTTTTAATTTACATTTAGTGTTCGTCAAACAAGAGTAGCATCAAACCATGTTTGAGAGGGAGCTTTTCTGTCGACACTCTGATTGACGATAAAAAGCAGTGGTGTCACCAGTTCAGCATCCCACCTGGTTGGTAAAACAAAAAATCGATGGCTTTGTTTGTTACAGCATGCACGTTACTGCGTGACATTCGCTCTTAACTCGCCGCCACTTTGTTGTTTCGCTCTTGTGCTTATAGGTACTTTATGTATTCCTTAAAGGTAGCCAAAGATAGGGTATTTAGATGTATTCATAATACTGGATACCCTATATTAAAAGATACATGAGGTACCAAGGCGTGTGCTACTATAGGCCTCTTTCACAATGACGGAAAAATAAGTTCATCTTTTATTCAAAAAAACTCATTCTAGCCTCGACTAGCCTCGATACGTTAAACAAAAATTCAAACACTTTATTCGAGGAAGGTCTAATCAAGTACAGCTATAATTCTCGCAGTTATGGACGCAATTTTTAGCAATTGCGTAGAGAAGTCTGAAAACTTCAGGACTTCAACGGGGTTTGAGCCCGTGACCTCGCGATACTGGTGCGACGCTCTAACCAACTGAGCTATGAAGTCACTGACGTTGGGAGCTGGCCATTTGTGGGTTCTAACTTTCCCGTGAGGAATGAATCATTGAAGGAAATGATATATGAAATGAATTATACACTGAACTGCGGATATGAAATGATCCTCGCAGTT
>NC_090885.1:8690877-8698377 GCF_036669925.1 Montipora capricornis
TTTTATCCCATATAATAAATCCTTTATTGACCAAGCTTGTTCGGTCAAAATGGCTGGATATTGGCCTCGTTCTTTTTTGCGCGTTTATGGACCGAGACTTCGTCTCGGTCCATAAACACTCAGAAAAGAATTTGGCCAATATCCAGCCATCTTGACCTCACATTTGGTCAATAACCCATATATCTTGACCGAACAAGCTTGGTCAATAAAGGATTTATTATATGGGATAAAACACCAAAAACTTGATCTTCCATCTTGCGGGAACAAGCGAGAAATCCCGAGCGGGAAGATAGCTCCATCTTGCCCGCTCGGGTAGCTAATCACAGAGAGGGATTTGGTTCATCTTGCCCGCTCACGGAACTAGTCCTATTATAAGTCACCTTGCGCGATCCAAAAATAGATTTCAAATAATTATCATGTGGCTCAGGGATTTGCTCTCTTACCTAGATTACGTAAAGTCGCTCTTAGGCGTGTCCTGAGTGCAATTATTCAAGTTTATGATAATAGAATAACTGAGCTCACTGAAAACGTTTCGAAGACAAGTTTGGGTGTTTTCCTTTCAGCCAATCCAAAAACGGATTTTTGATCTGACATTTGCCAGAATTCGCGGCCGAAAGAAACGCGAAATCCGAGATTCGATCAGTACCCATGGAGTCCTTTCGTGAATACGTCAATTATCGCGGCATCTTAAGAAATTCGGTCATGTTAAAACGCAGATCGTGCAGATTGCAGATTGCAAATTGTGCAGATTGAGTACTTTTTCATTCGGTAACCAGAAAGAGGTGCTCTACATCGACATGCGATGTCCCTTTATTTGTAAAAATAAACCCAAACAATGCACTTTGCAACACGCACAGGAGACCCTTGATGTTTCGTTTTGTAATTACCTAAGAACGCAGATAGTGCAGATTGCAGATTGTGCAGGTTATGCGGATGAAGTACTTTATTACTTGCTTCTTTTTCAAACAAGAACGCCTCTAAGGTGGACAAACACTGTTAATACTGCATGCAAGCCTTGTCAATGTTTATCCTGTAACGCGAGGTATCCTGAGAGTTAAGTCTCCTTCGAATACACAGATCAATGGTTACTCCAACAAGCATCCCAAAATTCGACAGCACAGAAAATTCGTACTTCAATCCAAAGGTAGCAAGGGTTCTTTACTTTAGGGAATTACAAAACGAAACATCTCCTGTGTGTGTTGCAAGGTGCATTGTTTGGGTTTATATTTACAAATATAGGGACATCACATGTCGATGTAGAGGACCTCTTTCTGGTTACCGAATGAAAAAGTACTCAATCTGCAGCTGTTGTCCTTCAGTAGCATTTTGTGGTTAATGATTCCAAGTTCGAGTGAGGCCTAACACTACTGTGACGTTTTTATGCCCAATTATTCCATCAGAGATCAACCCTAGTATTGGAATTGGTCCCACACAAGGACAGAGGACACAAGGACACAAGGACACAAGGGCAGAGAAAAACTCTGACCAGGTTCGGCCGAGCCGAATTTGTCCTTGTGAATAACATCTCACATACCCACGGCCTGCTCCCGTTCTGGCCTTGTAGCTCAGTCGGTAGAGCTGAGGCAGTTTTTCTCTGTCCTTGTGTGGGCCCAATTCCAATACTAGGGTTGATCTCTGATGGAATAATTGGGCATAAAAACGTCACAGTAGTGTTAGGCCTCACTCGAACTTGGAATCATTAACCACAAAATGCTACTGAAGGACAACAGCTAATGATTATCTAAACTAGGCTTGGGCCGAGCCGAATTTGTCCTTGTGAATAACATCTCACATACCCACGGCCTGCTCCCGTTCTGGCCTTGTAGCTAAGTCGGTAGAGCGGCGGTGATCTAATCCGAAGGTCGTGGGTTCAAATCCCACCCTGGTCAGAGTTTTTCTCTGTCCTTGTGTGGGCCCAATTCCAATACTAGGGTTGATCTCTGATGGAATAATTGGGCATAAAAACGTCACAGTAGTGTTAGGCCTCACTCGAACTTGGAATCATTAACCACAAAATGCTACTGAAGGACAACAGCTAATGATTATCTAAACTAGGCTTGGGCCGAGCCGAATTTGTCCTTGTGAATAACATCTCACATACCCACGGCCTGCTCCCGTTCTGGCCTTGTAGCTCAGTTGGTAGAGCGGCGGTGATCTAATCCGAAGGTCGTGGGTTCAAATCCCACCCTGGTCAGAGTTTTTCTCTGTCCTTGTGTGGGCCCAATTCCAATACTAGGGTTGATCTCTGATGGAATAATTGGGCATAAAAACGTCACAGTAGTGTTAGGCCTCACTCAAACTTGGAATCATTACTCAATCTGCGCAGTCTGCATAATCTGCAGTCTGCACGACCTGCCTTTTAAAATGACCGTAAGTTGCTCAAACGTTTTAGCTTATAAGTCAACAATATTAAACAAACCAGTTTGACGGGCAAAGCTGCCCGAAGTAGTGGATAAATGTGAACTCGAATTGAACAAGCTGCTTATTTTAGGGCTTTTGTTTACAGCAAATTACACTTTAAACATTGTTATTGGAACTTTTTTGCAATGATTAACTACAAATGATAAATAAAGAAGTAATTCACAGTCTCTGGAACGCTTATCCACATGTTTACTCTTTTTTCTTTCGCCGAAAGGCAAAGAGTCGAAAAGTTTGCCCAAGGTGAAAATACCGCTGATTCAACTGATGAATTTCGGATCCTTTGTGAATGGAAACGCGTAGATCGCAAATCCGTAAATCTGGATTTGGATTCTTTGGATTTCAAATCTAGCGAATCTTCATTCAAAAAGGATTCACCATGTCAGAAATCATGATTTGGATTTGCCGAAAGGAGCACGTAGTCTGTTTTAAGATCGAAAATGCGTTTTTGGATTCACCGAAAGGTACACACCCAAAATATTGCTCTGACACGTGGAAAGTTGAAAAAAGTGTATCAAGAAAGTTCCCAACAGTACTTGAAACGTAAAATAGTGCCCCAAAATCGAAAACGTACCCAGAACACAATCGAGACATGCCTAGTCGCTCTTCATATCTGCTCATATTACCTTTAGCTTGGGTGTCGTAAGCCTTCCTTTGGCTCCAAATGGGTCCGTGACAGCACTGTAACGTTCAATTGCTATGACAACCAGTGTGAACACGGATGTGGCACCTCCGACCCAGGCCACGTTGCTACCTGTCAACAGTTTGCAAAGGGTGTTGCCAGCCACACCGTCCGGATGAGTAAACATATGCATGAAGATATATTGCGGTGTGAAAAATAGTCCCACAAGCATGTCCGCAACAGCTAGGTTCATGAGAAGGTAGTTGATGGAGGTTCTGTGAAAGAAAAATCAATTTTAATAATAATTGTTTTACTTATCTGTCAGATATAGAGCTTACTGAAAGAAATATATGTTATTTGCCAGCTGGGAGGTCCGTATAGCGAAAAACTGTGACCGAGGTCTTGAAAATGCTACCTGAGGCCGCAGGCCGAGGGCAGCTTTTTTAAGACCGAGGTCACAGCTTTTCGCTATACGGACCGACCCTTAGCTGTTAAATAATTTAATGATGTTTTTCCTCTCTCTCTCTCTCTCTGAAATCATTGTTTTAATTGTTGACTCGCACCGCGCTTGACAGCGAATACAGTAAGTGACTTACAAACAGAACGTTTCAAAGAGAAATATTTTTATTTGAATTTTATTTCAACGCATGTTGTCTAATTAAAATCTGTTTTACCGAAACACTTACTTCTGTATGCAAACGGATTTGGTGTCAAAAAATGGAACTTTAAAGCCATTACACAAGCTCACGCAACCAGGGCTAGGATTTCGCCCGAGTTGGCGGGCAAGATAGAAAAATTCCGCCGCTCCGAGAGCCAATCAGATTGCAGGATTCGCAGAATTCCGCCCGCTCGAGCATTGACAAAAGAGTAAATGTAGTTATTTGAAGTGCAGGCTATCGACGAAAGATAGAGGTAATCACTTAGTACGGCCCCGGAAATTGGTTAGAAAGAGGTATTAGGCTTCCTAAAATTATCAGTATTGTGATATGACCCTGTCCAGAAATGCACGCAATCGAAAGAATAACAAATATAACAAAACACTTGCTAAGTATTAATGAAAATAACAAATGAAGAAAACAACAGCAGCAAGAATAACAGTTCCTCAAGGCAGACAAGGGAAGGGGCCCCCAAAAATATAACAAAAATAACGAACCAAAAAAATAGCAAAAATAACAAATCAAGCAAGCGATACCAGCAAGAATAACAATTCTTCAAGGCAGACAAGGGAAGGGGGCCCAACAAATATAACGAAAATGACTAAAATTGCAAAAATATCAAATGAAGCAAACGACAGCAGCTAGAATAACAATTCTTTAAGGCAGACAAGGGAAGGGGCCCCACAAATGAAACGAAAATAACAAATTTAGCGAAAAAGTCAAATCAAGCAAGCGAGAGACACAAAAATAGCAATTGTGTAAGACGGACAAGGGGAGCGGGCTTCACAAATACAACACAAATAACGAAAATAACAAATTTAGTGAAAATAACAAATCAAACAATCGATACCAGCAAGAATAACACTTCTTCAAAGCAGACAAGGAAAGGAGGTCTCAGAAATATAACGAAAATAACGAAAATAACAAATTTAGCGAAAATATCAAATCAAGCCGCTGAAACGAGCCCTTGTATTTGCTGGTGATGACATAGTAAATGTGACAATAGGAGAACATTGTTTTGTAAAGTAAAGGGAAAAAGCCCTGGTATTACGGCAACAGATAAAACTTTATGGGTGAGTATTATTTAGCTTTCATAAAACCCGTTCAACTAATGGAATGGGTGAACGATAGAATGCCGCCAGCCATAATAGGTTTCGCATTTGGTGTCACAGTTATTCATGGTAGTGACATTGTTCACTTGAAATCAACCAGAAGAATTGCTTTGGTCATCTGCGCACGAAGAATATCAGAAAAGCTTGCGTAGACGAAGAGAGCGGTGTTGAGTCATCTGATACTTAAATCCGAGTACCATCCTTGATTTATTGTCATTTTCCTAGCCTAATATATTGAAAGTACTCATGTGGACATGGAAACGGGGAGGGATTATGGCTGTCCTATTCTTAAGATTCATTCACAATGATTCTCCGATTCTACGACTCGTCCGATTTTACGTATTTTAGAAATCATCTCTTGGAAATGACAAGTAATAAACGATTATTACAACTGACTGTGGTGTTTTGCGTTGTCAGGGTTCGTTCCGGCGAGACTCTCTTGTTGTATTTGCCAGTGTCGCTCCCTTGTTTTGTTATTCTCGTTAGTTTTGCTATAATTGTTATTTTCGGTATTTTTGTTACATTTGTGAAGCCCCTTTCCCTTCTCGATTTCAGTGATTTGTTATGTTTGCTAGTGTCGCACCGTTGATTTGTTATTTGAATTTTTTTTGCTATAATTTTTATCTTCGGTATTTTTGTTAGCACAGTTGTTATATTTGTTATTTTTTGATTGCGTGCATTTCTGGACATGCTGATTTGTTATATTCGGTATTTTTGCTATAATTGTTGTTATAATTTGTTATTCTTGGGATTGCGTGCATCATTCGGCTGGGCGATTGCCAAGCAACAAATGATGATAATGATGACGACGACGATGATGATGATAACAAAGCCAGTACAAATCCATCAAAGCTGCCTCACTGTCTACTTATTTTAACCTCAGGAAAAATACTTTATGCTAAATCCCTGGCAATTGCAGGATAGCTTATTTTCAGTTTCAAGACGACTGCCGCACTCAAGTGTATTAAGGCTTGACCAATCTCATTATTATGCATATTTTTATTTGAAGTAAAGCGTTTGTCCAATGTCTATGAAACTTAGCAGAAAGTTTTTTATCGGTGCTGTTATTGATTCGCCAAAATATTTTGTAT
This sequence comes from Montipora capricornis, assembly GCF_036669925.1. NCBI lineage: Eukaryota > Metazoa > Cnidaria > Anthozoa > Scleractinia > Acroporidae > Montipora > Montipora capricornis. The sequence goes on from NC_090885.1 coordinate 8,696,777, forward strand.
CGCATTTTGGTCACGTGACCCTAAAACAACTTATAACGTTTATATCCTTTATTCAAAAATGGGGAACATTTATACTTCAAAATTTTGAAAACGTTTGGCATTAACACGTTTAGTACAACTGTGCCTATCGAATGCCGCCTTTTAATGTGGTACTCCGTATTTACCTTTTAAGATATTTGGATGTTTATCATGTCACGTGACCTATTTTCCTCAATTGTTCATTGCTCTTAACATGTGGACATGATTAAAAGGCGGCATGACAAAGCCCTTAGAAGGGGTCATCGAATAATCAAGAAAGAAGATTGATATAATGTAGCTGAATGTTCCCCATTTTTGAGTAAAAAATATAACTGTTATAAGTTGATTTCGGGTCACGTGACAAGAATGTGGTACGGGATATTTTGGAAAAGTTATAACAATACCGATAACTAACTGCCTGCCAAGTTTCATAGGTCCGGGACAAATGCCTTCCCTTCAAATAAAAATATGCATAATAATTAGGCTGGTCAAGCCTTAATACACTTGAGCAAGAAAATTATGAAATCCATTTCGCTCTAACCTTGAGCACTCAATGACTACCATATGCACGAGAGTCATTTTGCTTCCTCAAACACGTTTTAGATAATTTAGCTGCGTTGCGTTGTGCCCCAGGAAAGCCTCCTTAAACCTGTACATTGTATTCTATAACATTCTTTATGAACGACATGAAGGAAACTGTAACTGTTTCTTCCCTTCGCCCTTACGCAGATCACACTACTCAATATATGGCTGATAAAAACCTAGTTATTCTTCATTTATCATTTTAAATCGACACATGGAAAGTTTACCTTCCTGGCCCGACTACAACTATATTCGGGCCAACGTACGGGGGACAAGACAAAAGCAATGCGACTTGAGAAATGAATCTAACACTTTGATTTTCAGTTTAATGGCTCTTGTTTCGAATAAAGATCCTGGAAATCTACTTGGACAATATAAGCTAACTTTCAACTGAAGAACATATAAATGAAATGGTGAAGAAAGTATTCATCAGTTGCTAAGATAGCTGCACCGTCGTCTCAAAAATCGCTTTGTGGCTGCAAACACTTTTACACCGGAGTCTTGTATTATCGCATTTTGAGTATTGCAACTCTTTGCTTTTTCGCGCAGACAAAACACTAAACGAGATTCTAGGAGATGCAAATCAGTATAGCCTACGTAAAATAATAAATATGGGAAAAAACACTAACTATGAATCAGTCCTTTGCATGGGCAGTAAACATAAATACTCTGGAACAATGGCGTTTGCCACAATCCCTAAAAATTTTTTTAGTGCTTTAATCCATGTAATCTTAGAAGTAGTTGGCTTAATTTTGAACAAATCTCTAATAGTAGCAGATTTTCTTCATATTCATATACGTATATCATCTCTCGTACTTGGAACCAACTGACATCAGTTAAAGAGGAAGAGGAAAAAAGAGGAAGAATAATGGTTAATTCAATACCTTAATAGCAGGATAAACTGAATTGCTAAGGTTTACAATGTATAGAAGGGGAAAATATGAATATAATTGCAAAAAAAACTTACATTCTTACAATAAAATCCTACGACTACGAATATA
>NC_090885.1:8718377-8725877 GCF_036669925.1 Montipora capricornis
TCAGCAAAAGAACGGAAAGGAAAAAAGCCATTTGAGTCAACTGTCAAAAGTTGCAAAAGCCAGCGAATAGGAATCGCGCTAAAATTAGAAATCACAGACGTACTATCTCAGTCGTGATGTGACGGATCGGCGTCAGAGGAAATTTTGTCAGTTCAAGGGCAAAAAGGTACCGTGGCCCATAGCTGCCACGGCAAAAATTACTTTCTCACTGCAATAAGCTATCATGATACATCAAACTGCATTGAAACCAGCGAAAAATGCATAAAGATTACATTTTCTAAACCGTTTTCCACCTGAACACGACAATCGTTGACTGTGTAAGAAATACAGTTGACGTGGTATCCAATATCAAAGATGTATGCTGTAAACTAGCGTGATAGTGGTCACATTGGCATACATGGAGAGGTGGACGTACGGTCGACGACGTCATGGCTATAACACCAAAATTTCTCGCATCGATGGGTTACCATAGTAGAGAGCTTTAGATTCTAGGACGAGAACGACTACGACTACGAGATTTTCCAAAAGAACAACAGTGAGCGCGCCCAAACCAGCGTCACTTTGGCGGGAAAAACGTGATACCGTCGTCATTTTAGTACGAGGTTTTGCAAAAATGTTGTCGTGACAAAACAATTCAAGAGCACGGTAGCAGTTTTGGGTTTTTCGATCAGCAAAAAGGTTCAGCTACCAGTTAGAAGAATAAGTGAGCAATCTACACTGCTAACAAAGAGTAAGATTAATCGTCCGGATTATAAATCTTCTAAGTATTTTCGCTAAAAATGGCCGGTCAAATCTCGTACTCGTTCTTGTCCTCGTTCTAGAATCTAAAGGTCTCTATATTGTTAGGTATGGTGCTCCGCGCGCGCTCCTTTGGCGAATGCAACGCGAAGGTATTAGAAGACAAACTTTTAAGAAGACGAAGTTGCTTTTGTTCAAAATGAAGAAACCAACTGAATGTGGAAGCGGTGCGTTCAGCCAATCAGGAGCGAGTATTTTTGGCGGTCGACCAATCGTGAACGAGTAATTTTGGTTTCGTTCCGATGTTTCGATGGTTTGAAACAGGGAGAAGCGAGCAGGAAGCAGGGATGGCGCAGTGATGAGAGCACTCACCTCCCACCAATGTGGCCCGGGTTCGATTCCCAGACCCGGCGTCATATGTGGATTGTGCTTGTTGGTTCTCTACTTCTACTCTGCTCCGGAGACGTTTTTCTTCCGGTACTCTCCACAAGGGCCCGTCTGATTTGATATGTAGTAATTTGGTTTGATTTCATTTGTGTAAAACCCCACAATCTATTCCGCTTTAAACATTATCGTATGAAAATAAAGTTCTATTATTGCTATTATTATTTCGGCAGTTCTCTGTGGTTTCGTTTTGGTGTTTCGGGTTCTAGTACAGTTTGAAGCGTGCACCTTGTTGTAGAGCAGAAGGATTTCCAGGAATTGCTAAGAGAAATCGCCGTGTTACCGTCTTTTAGCATGGCAAATAAAACTGCTCTTGAAAAGTATCTTATAAATTCAAAACGTTATTTAAAGACAGTACAAAGCGCGAAGCCAAAGCTCAAAAATTTGTATTCAACCCGGGCACAAAACCTGCATGGTTAGTTTTCACTCACATGATCAAAAGCCATAATATCCTTAAACAAACGAAGAGAAGATGTTTTCGTAAGGATGACGTTTAATAGACCTTTCCACTGTTTCTGACACCATCTGAAGGCTGACCAAGGCTGGGGTGCAAACATGGTTAAAATTACAGTAAATGTATGGGATTTTTGTCGCCTTTGAACCGCTGTAGCGCCGCTCAAAAGAGACAGATTTCCAACTTTTACCACTAATTTAAGCAGTTGTAGCCTGAATCTCTTCCTTATATTTCATAAAAATAATATCAGTATGTCTTTTAGAAGACACTTTCAATGTGGCAATCCGCCTCTTTTTAGCGGCGTTATAGCGGTTCTAAGTCCACCAAAATCCCATACATTTGCTGTAATTTTAGCCTTGTTTGCCCCCCAGCCAAGATGGCGTCAAAAACCGAAAGGTCTATTCTCGGCGAATTTTGGAAACCAGCATCAAAACTGCTTCTTCTGTTTTCAGGAACATCAATATGGTGTCTATGAGAACCGAGGACTTGATCTTCTTGGATAAACACCTTTAAAAAATACGACGATAGACCGGAAGATTAACAATAACGAAATCGATCGGTCACAGCCGTTAAAGCTATAAGAATTGAATGGAAAAAAATTGTTTTTTAAACAAGACCAATGTTTTTCACAACGCTTGAGTTATAAATGTTGGAAACATCACTTTTCGTGACTTGCTCAAAGCAACGATGTTCTGTCGCACTTTTTAATAATCATCGCACTTTGTAATACCTGTCGCACTTAACTTTGTCGCGTTCCCAGTGTCGTGTATCGTGGCGTTGCACCGAGTCCGCCAGGCCAACCACAGAACTGAAACCACAATCAGACTATTTACAGCAATGCGATGAAAACTAAGAAAGGGAAATCATAACTTCTAAACAAATTAACTATACTAAAAGCATTCCTCAAAAAAGGAAAGTTTTACAAAGTGGTGAAGTTTGACTTACGTCTGATCTGGTCTCCGAGGTTACAAGTTCTCCAATAAGGCCCCCAGTCAATTCTCTGAAGGAAATGTCTCCAAAGAAATACTTTGGTTGATGTTAGAGAAGACTAAGAACAACTAACCAAAAACGTGTTTAGAACCCTAGACTACACTAATCGCTGAATGACGTAACGGAAAAGAAAAGGGGGAAACCGTCTTGTGTGGTTTACCAAAGAGGATATTGACTAATTCGTGATAATCAAATAAATGACAGATTGAATTAACAAGAAAAAAAATAATTCATAGGCTATAAATGACCAAGTTCATGGGTTTCCTTTACAAACTAGTAATAACAAGTTGTCGCACTTTGTAACAAGCTTTCAAATTTCCTTTGAATGCATGTTTGGCAGAAATTGCATATAACTTAACTACTACCCCTCCCCCCCCTCCCCCCCCCCAAAAAAAAAAAAGAAAAAAAAGAAAAAACCTACTTCATATAGAACAAGACGCCTAGAAGGGCGTATCCGTGGAATGCGCAAACAGTTAACACAAATTGTCCAGTTACAGTGAACTTCAAGTACAGGTAGACTTCGGAAAATGGCGAAAGATTACTAGAAAGATACATCTGTAATATAACTTAAAGTTTTTTGTTGTAAAAACTCATTACTAATGTTACTAAATTTGCAAATGCAAACAACGAAGCCCTATTAGCAGGTTATCAGGATACAGGATCTTTTATTTATTTATTTTTTGGAAGGAGACTTAATTCAAATCCTACAGTTTTACTTGCTTCGTTAACTCCTTTCATCCAAAAATTACAGGATCAGCCTTAATAAATCATCCGAAAAACTTATTACAAATCACAGTTCAACAACTTATCATCCTGGGCCAGTTGTTCAGAAACTGGGTTTTAAAACGAGTTTTATCCTCTACTCCCAAATGCTGTTCAAGGCTGATATTCAGAAAAAACTTTACATTAGAAGAAGTCAATCTTGAAAAACAAAAATAAGCAAAGGAAACTGTGACCAAAAAGTTGAAAACATGAAACAAAAGTTTACGCTAATCCTGGATTAAGGTAATTGGCTTTCGAACAACCGGGCCCTGTAAACGACGTCTGGTTCTGTAATCCTGGTTTAGTTCCTTGCAAACTGTATAAATTTGCCGTGGCGAAGACAAGAAGACAACATCCGTGCTCTGTTTCTCTCAATGCTCAAAAATTCCGTAATTGCGTGTTGTATAGTCCAGTCCAAAGTTCTAATTTTACAATTCCATAATCTTGATTTCAGTAACTTGGTACCAAACGTTCCACAATAACTTGAAATCTCGTTAAGAAAAATCCTTAAATCCAGTAGTCCAGTCCGGATTGAGATCGCCAAAACTCTCTCTATCATCGATTCAAAATTCAACAAAAGCTACAAGTAGTAAATAGTTATCAGAAACTACAACAGTTCGTCCTGATTCTACACTCGAGCTGAACAAAAAACCCAAAAAACCCTTGTCATCGTTTTCGAGAGAACAGACAAACAGCCGAAACTGTTCTGTGCCTGCCCCTTACGGCACTGAAAAAGTACCGTACGTTGTACAATAGTACTTGACCGTAGTCCTTGGCCAAGAAACTAATCTTAGCCAAAAGCCCGAGAAGCGATCAGGATACGGGATAATTAGGTAAAAAAATTGTGGGGATACGGGATATTTTTCAAAGTAAGAACGCATTGCGTGTGGTAGTGCAGTAACTTGACAGTGTTTTTTTCCATAACTGTCAACTGAGCGGCGTTTTATTTTTTCCAGGAGATTCAAATCCTTGCACAATATGTAGCTCTAATAGTACACGACATTGTTTGGTATCGTAAATCATTACGGTGCCATGGTAGACATCTTTGCTATATACCCTCTAAGAAGACATGTGGTTCAGTAAAATACTAAGCCCAGAACGATTGAAGAAAATAACAGGAAATCGAGAAACATTTGGCTTCAAAGCCGATGTGTTGATCATTTACAACTTCTTTTTCACCACAAGCTTAAGCGTGTACTCTGAGCTTCTGACACCTTTCCAAGACCAATGTTAGTAAAGTTTTATTCCCTTTCCAGCGGGGTTAGTATCTGGATGGGGGACGTTAAAATATGCGACTTTTGCTGTCAGGAACATACGCCCAAAAATTCTATTTTAACGCTCAAAAATGTGAACAAAGCAAGGTACAGATTTTGCTAGGCTGCTTTATGCAAAACAAATATTGACGAAAAAGTAAATAAATATTAATATGTAGTTTTTAAGGAGAGCAGAAGGAACTTTTAGGAAGTGTCGATCGATAATAAAACAATTTGCCATCAGCGAAAAACATTTCGGGAGATTTTTGTTACGTTCCATCAGAGTTCAATTTTTCTATCGTACTTTTGGTCATACAAGTAAAAGTGACATCGATTTTAGCGGCCGCCTGTGATCAAGTTATACCTTGCGTGTTTACTGACAACTCACGAAACAAAGGATACATCTGTGACAAAATAGGGCCGTTTATACGAGAGCTAATAAGCCGCGGCTAACTCTGGCCGCGGCTTACGTAAGCCGCGAAAGAAACTATTTATACGAGTATAAACTCCTCGGTCAGGATAAGCCGCGGCTTGAGAAAGCCGTGAACGTAGATTTTGTACCATTTATACGGGGTGTTCGCGGCTTACGTAAGCCGCGGCCAGAGTTAGCCGCGGCTTATTTTCTCTCGTATAAACGGCCCTAATGACGGCATAACACCTGGTTTTTGTTAGTGCTTTTTTTTTTCTTTCAAGTGTTATAAAGTTCGACAAGATCTATGTGCGAATTTAACATAAAGATCACAATCGTTGATGCTAGTCCAAGTGTCAGCTGAAGTTAAGCTCCTCCGAATGAGGTTAGTACTTGGATGGGGGACGGTGCGAAGTCCCTGTGACGGCGATAGCTAATTCGTTTTTTTTAAACTTGATTTCATTTTTTATCTTGTTTGGCCGTTCAAAGCTATTTTCTTATTTTCTTTCTACATCAAAACGGCGAACAAACTGGTTCCCAAGAAATATTGGAGTACGTATTCGTTCTATGCAAAATGCTTCTAATGAAGTATTCGTTGTATGCAAAATAATAATGTTCACAGTGAAACACACAAGTACGAAGCAAGATCTAGAAATTACGTAGAAAATTCTCCTTACCTTTAAAGCTTGCCTTTCTCAAAGAAAAGGCATCTATCCACTTTATCGAATAGTTTAATACTGAAACAATCATGGCGGGCGGAAAGATTCTATTATAAATGTTTCCTTTACCAATCTGATGGAAGTGTCACGGTGGCCGAGTGGTCTAACGCGCTAGCACAGAGAAATCGTGATGGCTTGGAAGTATAGGAGTTCTCCTAGGGGCAGGGAAAATTGGAAATACCGTAGGCAATATAAATCAGTCCACCCGATCGGAGATTAATTCAATATCCGTGGGGTATGCACATTTGTGACTACCAACAAATAAAAGATTTCAGCCCGGTTTTAAAACGTGGATGCCTGTTTCACTTAATGGCAAGGTTATAATACCATATGAAACACCAATAAATGCTTAACAAGATGCAGTCATTAATGTAACGCAATAGGTTACCATGGCAACAAAATAGTCATCTACAAACGCCCTATATTTTGTCTTTAAACGCATATATCTCAAAAACGAACTCGGTGACCCCCATTTTTTACTTCTCTCTGGAGCAGGTTCATTGCCACCTTCACAATTGAAAAATTTTAAGGAGAGAGTTTCGTCTCAGCCTGCTAATCACTTTTTACGTGGAATGCCGAAGGCATACCACGTCTTAAATCCGGTCATGTGTCTTTTTTTTGTTGGTAGTCGCAAATGTGCATACCCCACGGATATTGAAGTAATCTCCGATCGGACGAAAAAAAAAACAAACTAACAAAAACCCGGTATATTGCCGACATTTTGTCACAGACGCATCCTTTGTTTCGTGAGTTGTCAGTATTAACACGCAAGGTAACTTGATCACAGGCGGCTTTCGTTTTTGCGATTTTACTTGTACGACCAAAAGTACGATAGAAAAATTAAACTCTGATTGAACGCAAAAAAATCACCCGCAATGTTTTTCGCTGATGGCAAATTGTTTTATTCTCGATCGACACTTCCAAAAAGTTCCTTCTGCTCTTCTTAAAAAACTACATATTCATATTTATTTACTTTTGCGTCAATATTTGTTTTGCATAAAGCAGGCTAGCAAAATCTGTACCTTGCGTAGTTCGCATTTTTGAGCGTTAAAATATAATTTTTGGTCGTATGTTCGTGACAGCAAGTAGCATGTTTTGACGTCCCCCATCCAAATACTAACCCCGCCAGAAAGGGATAACTTTAGAAGCATTGGTCTCGGAAAGCTGTCAGAAGCTCAGAGTACACGCTTAAGCTTGTGATGAAAAAGAAGTTGGAAATGATCAACATGTCAGCCTTGAAGCCAAATGTTTCTCAATTTCCTTTTATTTTCTTCAATCGTCCTGGGTTTAGTATTTTACTGAACCACATGTCTTCTCAGGGGGTATCTAGCAAAGATGTCTACCATGGCACCGTAATGATTTACGATACCAAACAATATCATGTACTATTAGAGCTACATATTACGCAAGGACAACTTGAATCTCCTGGAAAAACAAAGCACATCTCAGTTGACAGTTATGGAAAAAACACCGTCAAGTTACTGCACTACCACACGTACGTAATGCGTTCCTACTGTAAAAACACTATCCCGTATCCCCACAATTCCACCCCCCCCCCCCCCCCCATCTCAGCCAAAAATCCCGTATCCCCACAATTTTTTGTACCTAAATATCCCGTATCCTGACCGCTTCTCGGCCTTTTGGCTAAGATTAGTTTCTCGGCGAAGGGCTACGGTCAAGTACCATTGTACTACGTACGGTACTTTTTTCAGTGCCGTAAGGGGCAGGCAC
>NC_090885.1:8733377-8738377 GCF_036669925.1 Montipora capricornis
CCGACTGTTGGCCGACAGTCTGCCAACACTCTGGCCTCAAACATAACACAAACTGTCGGCCGACAGTTGGGCAACAGTCGGCCGACTGTTACTTACTTTGTTACTTACTTTGGCTATCTAGGCGAGTGATCATCTGTACTGAACAAACAGCTATTTACCTAAGCACTTTTCCTAATGCTTTAAATTCTAAAAGGGCTCAAAACCATGAGATAAATATATATTTCTCAATAAACTCGATCGTCGCCTCGTGTCACGCACCGCTATAACTCAGAAATTCAAAATGCTCTGGTTTCCAAACGAAGCACGCTATTGAGCTTTAAAATTGCAAATGGATACAAATTTACCGCTTCTTATGCCTGATGAGGATAAAAACTTTCGTGGCTTTTTAGTTTTGGATTTTAGAAAATGATGACGTCACGTGAAAACGATCTATTAAAATTCAGTCCTAAACAAAAGGCATCATCTGGAGGTTGAATTTTAAAAAGTGGGCGATTAACTTCAGCTGTCCGTATTTCGATCTCATCTATGAAATTCCCCGTTAACACGTTCTAAAACACTTCGTCGTATTCCAAGACCGTCCAATTCTGGTAAAAATGATATCTGTGCTGTTTTGGCACCACACCGTAAATATTGTTGCTGAATCTCCACTTTTCTACCGAATGATTTATCCAGTTTGCAATATTTCGAAAGAAAAAAGAATATTTTTCCGGAGCATTTATCAACTTTGCAATATTTATCAAATTTTATCAAATTTTATCAAATTTTTGACTAAACAGTCACGCAAAATGACAGCAGAAATTTCCAACGTCTTCTCATAGAAGATCACAGAAAATGGCGACGGATATTTCCAACGTCATTTTTAACAGAAGATAAAGCAAAAGGACGGCGGAATTTTCCAACGTCATTTTTCACAGAAGATGAGGCAAAATGACAGCGGAAATTTCCAACGTCATTTTTTAAAAAAGATCAAGCAAAATGACGGCGGAATTTTCCAACGTCATTTTTGGCAAAAGCTAAGTAAAACTACCTGAAGTCAGGGGCACCCAACGACCAATTTGTTGTAAAATGTATTATTATACCCCAGTTAATGAAAATAAATGTTATTAAGGCATTTTCAGGTGTTTTTCAGTGTTGCTGGGAAAACATTATCCGTTCCTTTTTCCCAGCAAGACACACAAGAAATTTCCCAGCCAGCTAGATAAAATTGGTTGGTTTCCCAGCCAGCTGATCAAATTTATTTTCCAGCCAGGAATTCCGCGCGCTTTCAAATCCCTCGATCCAAAACGACCGAACAAAAGCGACAAAACCGGGACAAAACAGATTTTTTCCGCAAGCGCAATCACTCTGACCAGCCGTCGTATGTTTGTGACTACTCTCTGGGAGAGGGAAGGGGTTCTCTTTTTTCTTTTTTTTTTTTGTCGTCCTCAGTCGTCAGAGTTTCTACAGCCAGCTCGGGTTGAAATGCTAGAAAAATTCCCAGGCAAAACCTCTATCAATAACAAAATTTCCCAGCCAGCTCATCGAAACACCTATATTTTTGCCAGCCAGCAAGATTCCTCTGGGGAACAGATAATGTGAGGAACAAATTCGTTGGGTGCCCCTGTGAAGTGAAGATCTTCAACTTTATTGTCTAAGGACGAACTTAACTCCCACGGACTAAAACGAGATATTTCACACACTCAGATTATAAGCTTGAAGACAATTCACTATATAGACATGTAAAAGAAACCATATGAACCTCGTTTATGGGCTGCTCGTGGAACGTTTTCACCAAGATGACTAACATTTTTTCCCCGGAAAGACGTTAAATTATTACTCACTCTTGTTTTAATTGAAACGTAATTTTTATGTACAGTATTATGACAAATAGAAAGCTACGGTTAGTCCCTCCAGTCGTTGCAAACCAATAGAGAAATATGTCAATACTGAGGATAAAAAGTTTTTTTTATTACAAAATTAATTCTGCTGTCTGTCGTTAGCCACAAACTTGGCTCTTAATTGTCTGAGAACTATAGCACAAGTAAAACCGAGCGAACAAATATGAACATCGGTACTCCCATCGAAATCTGCAAATAGTTCTATTTGCTGCAAACGGAACACGCTAATAATGCTACATTCGTGCTTTGCATCGATCAGTATCAAATCACCAAATTCAATCTGTAAAAGAACATGAAATGAAAGAAATTTTATCAAAGCTACTTTTGGCTGACAATTAATTTTTTTTTTTCTTTTTAATGAAACATTCTCTCTCTTACCTGCAACCAGAACATATCCACACTCTTTGCCATCCCGCTTGAGAGGACGGTCACGGAGTCATGAATAACAATTTTGTTATCTTCAATCGGTTCCACAAAATACCACTGTTTTCACAAGACCCCAAACGCCCGTTAGTCATTATTAAATTAGCTGAAAGTCTTGAGTCGCCAAAAGAATCAAAGTGCTAGCTATTTAGGCTGGATGGATCTGCAGATGAATTTGTTGGTGGGAGTTCTTTTTCCTAAAACTATACTAACGAGCTAGCGTGCTATTCGCCCCTTTCGTGAGATTTCTGTTAAAATCTTATCTGAATGAATTTCCGTCAGTTAATTCAATTGCCAAGTAAAAACCAGAAAAGGACCGGAAATTAATGATTTAAGTGACCGAAAAATTTAAAACTGGCGCCTCCAGCCGGGAATCCCGAACCATCGAGTTGGACTTCGAGTTCGAGTTCGAGTTCGAGTTGGACTTCGAGTTGGACTTCGAGTTGGACTTCGAGTTGGACTTCGAGTTGCGCTTCGAGTTGGAGTTCGAGTTAAAGTTGACTATAAAAATAAACTCCCCTCCCCCCAAAAAGAAATAGAGTGGTAGGGTAGGGTAGGTCCCGCAAAACCAGAGCCCGCCGAGATACTTACATTTTTCGAAGGACCGCTTGTGCTTATGGGAGGGCACAAACCAACGATAGTATGACAAGGAATATTTTTCCTTGAAATGTAAATGCTAACCATGATCCATGATGCTAACCAACGATCTCTCATGAAGAGAAAGGATTTGAATCAAAGCAGTGTCCATTTCTGTTAAGAAAGTGCAAGTGGCACATAAAGATACCTTGCATCTCAACTTTGGCCTAGCAATGTAAGGAAATATTTTGAGGCTTAGGTGCCCGAGGTCTTCAGTACGGTCCTAGGCCCCGTAAATCGAGGATGCGTGATGCGTGACTGTGACGCTGTCCAAGTGGTCGTCTTGTGTTACACGTGTTTTCAAGGCATAAGCGGGTTTGATACGAGGTCCCCACGTGGTATGATACGAGGTCTCGTCATCAGCCTGGTTGGTCTTGTTGCTGGCCATCGTGGAATTGGCAATGGAACGGTAGGTTTAATTTAGTTTATGAAGACTTTATTTTCGAATGCAAATTAACGCTGAAACATGCCCGTTTTCAGCGAGGAAACAACAGCAACAATAGAGATAACTTCGTCGCCAGAGGAGGTGTGGGGGAACTGACTCCCATATGAAACAGACGGGGATGCTCGTCGTCTCGCTTAGGGGTGTAAATTTTGGATTTTGGTCTCGCTTAGGGTGTTCCGGGCAAAGCGCGAATATTTTAAGGTCTCGTTTCGGGTTCCGCAAATAAACACAGAATTCAACAAAACAGAAATTCAAATTTTCTTTTTAACTTGTTTTTAGGGGTCAAAATTTGCTTAAGACATGCCCAGATTGGTCTCCTTCAGGGTTCACAAAAAGCTTGAGCCACGCCCAGATGGTCTCCTTTAGGGGCTAAATTCAAAATTTCCGACGAGCATGCCCAACTGTTCCATATGGGAGTCCCCCCCCCCCACCCCCGGGCCGGAACGATGATGCTGCTGGTATATGTTAAAACAATAGTGATCTAATCGGCTTCATATATAAAATGGGGAATATAAAAGCAAAAAGCGACACGAGGTGGGTTGAATTTTTTGAAGGTATATCGATATTTCGGCTGGCCAAACCAGGCTTCCTCAGGTACAATAAGCATATTTCAAGCATATGTAGCATATTTTCGTAATATGTTCCGGAAACACAGTGAAACACAGTGTAGATAAGCTTATATTAAAAAAATAATCACATAGCATAGAACGGAACAGTCTGATTCTTCGTGGATGTTCAGACCATTGGGATCAATTGTTCTGCCTTTTTGGATTACAAAATATTACTTCTGTGGCCTTACGGATAGAGTCTCGGATGGAAGAGAATTTTTCGATGGGTATTAATTGCATGTCGTTGGCAGTGTGTTGTTAGGAGATGACAGGAAATGTTCTGCGGCTGCGGTAGGTTTAGATTTTTAGCTAGGGTTGTCTATAGGGAGGGGGCTGCACTAGTACGAATTTTATTTGTTTTGTTTTAAATTGGGTCAAAATTGGAGTTTTTCCTAATCACGCGGCGAGCAAAATTTGGAAAAATTTGTCAGTGGACCAAAAATATCAAAGACGCCGTAGTGCGGGGCAGGCAGATTTTTCCAAAATCGCCCAAAGAAAACAAAAATTCATTAAACATGTCAACTGCGTGTTTACATAAGAAAATTGATGCACTGTATGCCTTCACTGGTAAGCGCACGACATAAGTCTAACTCGATCTTCAACTCGAACTCGAACTCGAGTCCAAACTCGATGGATTATTTCTCCCGCAAATAACGTCTTCATTTTTTTTCTCTACAGTATTGTTTTGAAAGCAATTTTTGTGTTTCAATTTTAACAGGCCCTTTACAGGTAGACCATCACGTGACCTACTTTTCATAAAATTGTGGGCTATAAATTAAAGAATGCCGGAAATGGAAAAAGCATGTGACAAAAGGTACCACACATTGTTGAAAACCTATATCCCTGCTCTATATTTTAATGTGTCAGCAATTTTATTACTTAAACCACATGAAAAAAAAAATATTAAAAATCCCAATATTACCCCGAATTCCTGTTCCTGTTCTTCGCCCAGCTTATACATCTCTTTGCTTATTAACATTAATAATAAATAATAATTATACATTATTATCA
>NC_090885.1:8743377-8753377 GCF_036669925.1 Montipora capricornis
TGTCTTACGATGTGATCACGTCAACTTTTCTTTTTAGTTAAATGATAATTCTCCAGAGATAAGCTGGTATCGTTCACCCTATGCTTGCATAAGGTAGCAATTTTCATTTGAAGCGTGCATCCTGTTGTAGAGCAGAATGATTTCCAGGAATTGTTATGAGAAATCGACGTGTTACCGCCTTTTCTCGTGGCTAATAAAACTGCTCTTGAAAAGTAAATTAAAAACTTCACACTTAATTTAAAAAAAATGTATGACCACCTTGTTTGATGAATTTTAGTCTAACGGAAATTATCATTGTTCTTATGCATTTGGGTTTCCAAAGTTGTAAATTACAAATTTTAAGGATAGACGATGATTCGGTGAATTTCCAATGGCTATCAACTAAAGCCCTGTTAAATTCCACTTTGGAAGTGTTCTAAAACAAGAAAGTATAAAACAACACCACCCGCTTTTAATTCCTTGTGATGCAGAACGCCTCCTTGGTTTTGGTGCTTTTCTTGAACACAACTCGCGTTTGTAATGTCTTTAATGTGAACAAGAAATACAACACTGAGTCTTGTCTACCGAGTACCGCACGTGTCTTTCGTTCGACTACTAATACTCCAAAGCATGCTGGGGCAGTTACACGAGTCACACAACGCATGCGATATTACATTCCTCTTTTCCTTGGCCACTACAATCTAACATGTAAATAAAACTGAACGTTAAGCTAACAAAGTCTTCAATGTTCCGAAATCTTAAGCTGCCAAACATGACTGCCCGTGAAGAACCGCATACAGGTTCTCTGAAAAATTCACTATATGATCCACAACAACACGGACTAACAGTTCAGATCTCATCAAATCTCCTCTGCGGGCGGACAGTTCGCTTAGGTCTGGAGATACTGAGCTGAGGCGGATGTAGCGCGATTTCCTCTTCACCTCCGGTTGACGGGGACGTTTCTTTCTGGAGGGGTAGGATGTTCTCGCAGCTATCATCACGAGTGTCGTTCTCTTGGATCAGCGTCTGTGGAGGGCTGCGGAACATGGAGACATTCCTAGTTACCTTGGACCCATCATCTCGTTGGGCGGTGACCATGGTTCCGTTCCTTTCCGTAACTACCAGAGGAGTTGGGTTAAATGGTGTCGAAAGTTTGTTTAGCCGGGGTTGTTTCACCAGAACAGTGTCTCCTACGTCGATAGGGTTTGCTTCAGCATGTAGGCGTTTGTCTGCATAGCATTTCATGATGCCTTTTGCCTCGGCATCGCGCTTACGCACATTACTGTCGTCGGGATGAGTGAAAGATTCAGCATCTGGCATCTTCGTTCGCGGGTCGTGCCCAAACAGGAGACGGTATGGAGTAAACCCTGTGGTGGTATGAGGAGTGCAGCGGTATGCTCGCAGAAACTGATGCATAGCATAGATCCAGCTCTGCCCTTGGATCTTGGCCGACTTGATCGCCTTCATTAAGGGTTTGTTGAAGTTTTCAACTTGCCCGTTAGCCTTCGGCAAGAGGGGAGTTATCTTGCGATGTTTGATACCGCAGGTCTTAAGAAAACCTTTCCAGACTTGGCTGTTTTTACAACGTCAGAATATCCATAGGTGCAGAATACTTTGTCCACGACTTGAATAACCTGTTCAGCCGCAGTAGAGCGTACAACCTATAGAATAGGAAAACGAGACTACTCGTCTGTAATGACCATCAAGTACTGACCAGACGGAAGAGGACCACAGAAGTCTATGCTGAGGTTGATCCACGGACCACGTGGAAGGTTCGACATGTTGAGAGGTTCTGAGTGTTGTCTGGTAGTGTTAGCTTAACATGGTATGCAGCGTCTTACGGCGTTATCAACGGCAGTGTCGAGGCCTGGGAAGCACATTTTGCTCCTAATCAACGCTTTAGTCTTACTTGTGCCTTGATGACCTTCGTGGGCCAACTGTACGGCTCTGGCTTGTAGCGACGTAGGCATTACGATTCGCGTGCTCCTTAGCAGCAAGTTCCCGTGACGGTTCACAGTCAGTTCATCTCTGACGTTCTAGAATTGACGCAGTGCGGCCTGGTCAACGTCATACCTGTTGACTTGTGTTACTCTGTCATAAAGCCCTGCAGTTATTGGGATTCTAATACATTAGCTGCTATTGTGAACATTGGGACTAAATTCTACCATGGCTGGTGTATAAACAGTCATCTTACAATCAATGATTTACCTAAATATGTCACCATATCGAGACTCGACGTCACTTAGCGCACGACTACCATACGCTATGGGTTGGTCGTCTTGAACTAGGATGCCTGCGATGCCAACAGGACTTGCGTCTACAAGGATCTTGGTTTAAAATAATGGCATTGTTGTGGCTGCAGAGAGCGCGGCCTTGACGCTGTTGAACGCCTTAGTCTGCGGTTTCTCCCATTTCCAGGTTGCGTCACTGCGTGTGAGCTTGCGAAGAGGTTCCATGATGGTGGCAAAGTTCCGGATGAGACGGGCGCTGTACTGGGCCATTCCGAGAAAGGAACGCAGCTCAGTCGGATTTCGAGGTTCAGCCGCGTCTTGAAGCGCTTTAACTTTCTCGGGGGCGGAGGCGAGACCGTCTGCAGAGAATATGTACCCGAAGAACTCGATGCTTGGCTTGTTGAACTCGCATTTCATTGACGTTGAGGCCGGACTCGTGAAGTCTGCGGAGCGTTTGGTCGAGTGCGGCGTCGTGTTCATTCTGGTTTCTGCCATAAACCACGATGTCGTCACTAACATTTCGTACTCCGGGAATATTGGCTATCAGCGTCTGGATGGTATGTTGGAAAATCTCTGCGGCGGAGTTGATTCCAAAACTGAGCCTCTTATACTGGTACAATCCCACGTGCGTGGAGAAGGTGGTAATGTATCTGCATGACGGATGAAGCTCGAGCTGGTGGTACCTGGATTTTAAGTCATTTCAACCGATTCCGATAAAGGCTGGCCAGTGATTGGCTAATTGCCACATCTTGTTACTGACCGAGTTTCATGACGATCGGAAATGCTGCCGATTTTCCCCGAAAAATTTCCGATGGTACAAGAGTGTACTATTTCCGGAACCCCCAACCGGAAATGAGCCTAAGTCTCGATATTGTGACATCTGGTTGCCGACTAATTCTCCGGTAAAAAAAAAGAATTAGTATAAGATTGACTTTTGTTATTAAATTTATGAGAAAAACTAACGTGGAGAGATTTCGACGTTTCGATGACATCCTGTCATCTCCAGCTGCATGAAAAACGGTTTTGTGTTTAACCCATTGTTAAGATCACTTGTCTCATTTAAAAGTTGATAACAGTCCTAAGAAAATACGCGCGCTGATTGGTTAAAAATCGTGTTTCTATAACTCGCGAACCATTTAAGTGGAAAAAAGTAGTAGTGTAAGTTAAATTACGGACCTCGACTTCTGTGAATAAAAGCCGATGTATATTTTTTTCCAAGAAAACGAATTCGAGTTTACTAGCTGTTTCCTAAACTTGCGTAATTGCACCGAATGAAAATTTGCTGTAGAAGATGGAAGTTTAAAGTAAGGTTAATTCACAAACATGGTCACCTGTCCAGCATACGGCGAGCCTCATGCGATTCTTAAATCGTGGACCCCTGCCGATGTTTTGCTTTTCTACAGCAAAACATCAGCAGGAGACCGCACTTTTTGTTGAGGTAAATTGTCATCAACTTTTACCTCCGTCACCCAGAGAAGTGTGAAAAATCAGATTCTTGGAACAAAGTCGAACACCGGTGAAAGGATTGCCGACCGTTTTCGTTCAAAAGACAAAATTACTTTTGGAACATGGAACGTTGAAACTCTATGGAGAGATGGAAGACTTGATGAACTGTGTCATGAATTAAAGCATTACAAGTGGAATGTCATCGGCCTAAGTGAAGTCCGAAGGAAGGCACTTGGTGAAATCAATAGCGACGATGGCCATAAGCTGTTCTACTGTGGTAGAGATGATAGACATGAACACGGGGTGGGCTTTTTAGTCCACAGAGACACTGCCAAATCTGTTATAGGCTGCAATTTTATTTCAAGTAGATTAATTTCTATCCGCATCAAAGCATTTCCTTTCAACATCACTCTCTTTCAGGCTTACGCCCCTACCCCAGACTACAGTGATGAAGATATCGAAATCTTCTACCAAGATATCCAAGAGAATTTTGACAAAGCACAGAAAAAAGACATCAAGATCACCCTCGGCGATTTCAATGCAAGAGTTGGAAACGACACTGCAAAAGACTGGCCTAAACAACAGGGGCCCCACTGCAACGTTACAACCAACGATCTTGGCATCATCCTAACGGCGTGAACCATGGTCAGATAGACTACATATTAGTCCCAAATAGATTCAAGTCCAGTGTGTACAACGGGAGAACCAGGACGTTCCCAAGGCCCGACGTTGCAAGCGCTCATGACCTTGTTAAGACGACCTTCAGGTTGAAGCTGAGGAGAATGGCCAAGCCCCAATACACAAGACTTAAGTTCGACCTTGAAAAACTTCAGGACCCCCTTGTAGCTGACCAGTTTAGAGCATCTATCGGCGGAAAATTCGGCCCTTTCCTTCTTTTTGACAATGATTCAGATCTAGAAAGTAATATTGAGACATTTGAGAAAGCAACTATTGAGACAGCTAATGAGATTCTAGGAAAAAAGACAACAAAGAAGAAAGCCTGAGTAACATCTGAAGTGCTAAGTCTGTGTGATAAAAGAAGAGATCTTAAAGAGAAAAAGAAAAGTTGTCCTCAAGCCAAGAAAGAGTACAGCAAGATAAACAAACTTGTAAAGAAAGAAATGATTAAAGCGAAAGAAAAGTGGATTCAAGAACAGTGTGAAGATATCGAAACCAACTTGATGAAGAACAATAGCAAGAAAGCTTCTGATACTGTTAAAACATTAACAAAGCCAAAGCAAAGCAAAATCAACACCATCAAAGATAAGAATGGTGAAACCATCATTGAGAGAAGTAAAATCCTAGAAAGGTGGACCGAGTACTGCTCAGAACTGTACAACTACGAGGTGCAGGGCGACGCCAGAGTCTTAGACACACCAGAAAGCCAAAGCGACGACTCAGTAGACCTCATATTGAAATCGGAAATTGAAGAAGCTGTAAAAATGTTGAAGAAAGGGAAGTCGCCAGGCGTTGACAACATCCCAGGAGAATTGATTCAAGCAGGCGGTGAGCATATGACGACAGCTCTTCTAAACATCTGTAACCAAATATGGAAAAGTGTTAAATGGCCACAAAACTGGACAAGATCTCTTGTTATTACACTCCCCAAGAAAGGTGATCTCAAACTGTGCAACAATTACCGTACCTTAAGCTTAATCAGCCATCCAAGCAAGGTTCTTCTCAGAGTCATTTTGAACCGCCTGAAACACCAAGCAAAATAAATAATTGCCGAGGAACAAGCCGGCTTTATGAAAGGCAGAAGTACTTTTGAACAAATCTTTAATCTCAGATCCATCATTGAGAAGTACCAAGAACATCAACAAGAGCTTTATCATGTATTTATTGATTTCAAGAAGGCGTTTGACAGGGTGTGGCATCAAGCGCTGTGGGCTACGAGGTTTAAAATGACATTATAGTCAATGGCAGTTCTCTGCAACATGTGAATCAGTTTACATATCTTGGTGCTCTAGTGACTGATAATGGTTCCAAATCTGAAATCCTCTCCAGAATGGCCAAAGCACAAAGTTCTCTTTCAAAACTCAAAGTTGTTTGGGATGATAAATGTATTTCTCTATCTTCAAAAATAAGACTTTTACGATCAATGGTCATTTCTGTTTTTCTGTATGCCTGTGGATCCTGGACCTTCGACGCCTACCTAGAGATAAGGGGAATTTTTTTGAGATGAGATGTCTCCGACAACTGCTAGGAATCGATTACAGGCAAAGAATATCTAATGACAGTGTTAGAGCGATGCTGACTGCCAAAATTGGACGTCATCAAGAACTTCTTGAGATTGTGAAGACCAGGAAATTGAAGTGGTTTGGTCACACCACACGTGGTGACGGCCTGGCCAAGACGTGCCTTCAGGGCACAGTCAGAGGTGGCAGAAGCAGAGGACGACCTAGGAAGAAGTGGAGTGACAACATTACTGAGTGGACGGGCCTCAGCTTCGCTGAGGCTACCAGGGCTGCCGGCTGCCCCGATGGCTGGCGTGGGCTCGTACGTGAGGCTGCTTCATCTGCTGGGCCCCAACAGCGCCTTGCGGCCTTAAGGGAGCAGTGACAGTGACAGTGACAGTGTAGAGGTCAAGACACATCAGGACTATTCATCTGGAAGGTCCGAGCTCGATCATCAGTTAAGTGCACAGTACAGTTCCATGTTCCCAAACGTTGTTGTAATGAACAAAGTCTCTTTAATTTTGCAGTAAAAGTCAGTTTTTCCGGACGCTAAAATGTCAAAGTGATCCCATTTAATGTCGTGGCCAGTGGTTTTCACATGATCAGCAATGCCGGGCTGATGAATGGTCACTTTTAGCTAGGGCCTTGAAATGTTCTGTTTTTCTGTCGTGGAGTCTTTGTTTTGTTTTGCCAATGTAGAATTCATCGCAGTTCCAGCAGACAGCTTTATAGACGACCTTGGACCTCTGAGATCGGTTCAAGCGATCTTTGTATGGAAAAAAGGAGTTGATGCGGCGTGTGTTTTGGAATATGATCTTGAGATTGACGAAAGAGTAGAAATTGTATACGCAGGGTTTCAGATGTTTCGTGACTTGGTTACTGTGAAGACCTAAGTAGGGTAACACGATTAAGATATCTTTTTTGGGGACTGTAGCTTGAACAGGGTTATTTGATTTGTTTTTATTTTTGTTCAATACATCGTTAATGTTGAACGTGATAACGCCTTGAGGGTAACCATTTTGCAACAGGAGCTTTCTCAGATCTTTAACAGCGACCTGTAATAAAGATGGCGAGGAGCAAATTCGGAAGCATCGATAGGTGAGAGTGCGGATGAGGTTGATTTTGTACTTGCGAGGTGTGAATGAATCCCACTTGGTGGAGTATTTAGATAAGTAAAAATTTTGCATTAAATGTACTCTACATACATGTAATGGTTTTAGCCGAAAACTTATTCTGTGTATATTAAATTCACAATAACAATTATATACTGACACTCCATTTAGCCTTTAAGTAACGGCTAAGTTTGTCCTCTGTAATATATAAGGCCCCTCATTTAGCCGTTAATTAATGGCTAAGTTTGTTCTTGCTGTCAAACATGGTGAAGGTGTCATCTACATATCTGAACCAAAGTGAAGAACAGAATCTTCTGTTCATCTACCATTTTTCTTCAAAGTGGCACATGAAAATGTTAGCCAAAACGGGGCCTAAAGGTGAACCCATGGCTACACCATCAACCTGATCGTAGTATTGGTCATCAAATATAAAATGACTCTTCTTAGTGGCAAACTGCAAAAGATCCCTATCGATGCTTCCGAATTTGCTCCTTGCCATCTTTATTACAGGCCGCTATTAAAATCTGAGAAAGCTCCTGTTGCAAAATGGTTACCCTCAAGGCGTTATCACGTTCAACATTAACGATGTTTAAATCTTCCTATAACCAGCGAAAACCAAGATCGGCTTAGAAGTCAACTGAAGTATATGAGACAAAATGAAGGCAGAAACCGATAAGGTCGTATGAAAAATAAGAAGATGTTTTGAGATGCGAAAGACAGAGCTTGAGGGATGGTATAAGTGTTTTCAATCCTAACTAGATAGAGTGAATATTCAACCTAGGTAAAATGCGGATCACGAATTTAACCTATAAGGTAAAAACGGATTCAACCTGAGAACGGATTTGACCTACAACATATATACAATTTTGAAACAATAACTAAAATCTTTGCTTCAAAATCCTACCAACGACGATAAGGTCTTAGAATACAACAATAAAGCGCAAATTAAGATACGAAAAGCGAATGAGAAATTTAAAATTTTAACATTTCTTTTAAGATTGAAATTTGAAATGACAATAAAAAAGGCCTTAGAGAACGAAAGTAAAAGAGAAGAAAAGCAAAGGAGATGACAAGGATTGGGGACGCTCTACAAACTATTACAGCTTCGCACGAATAGTCATCCTGTTTTTCTTAGTTTTACTCTCATTTCAAGTTAGTTTAAATTTTATTTACCATTTGTTCAAAAACAAGAAGGTAAATGAAGTAATATACCAGGCTTTTGTTCCCGTTTTTAACAAAAACCAGCCAATATGATAACAGGAAACCGGTTGCTGCAAAACTCATTAATTTCAACTGTTGAAAAGACTTTCAAAGCAGGCAAATAAAGTGCAATGCTTTTAAGACGCTAAATTACTAACCTTGGACACACCTCTTTCAGTTTTCGTCTTGGGCAATTTGTCATCAACCTTGTCTTACACTCCAAAGTGCAAGCTACGACACCTTTTTATTTTTTCCAGTAAATTCAGTGACGTAATTGTGATTCGCCCTCACGCGAACCATTTAAGTGGAAAAGAGTAGTAGTGTAAGTTAAGTTACGGACCTCGACTTCTGTGAATAAAAGCCGACATATATTTTCTTCCAAGAAAACGTTTTCGAGTTTACTAGCTGTTTCTTAAACTTGCGTAATTGTCTGATTTCAGTCTGACTTCCTCTCCAGCTGCATGAAAAACGATTTTGTGTTTAACCCATTGTTAAGAGCAATTGTCTCAATTAAAAGTTGCACATAATTTGCCTTGTAGTTGTCCTTGTCGCTTCTTATGTCCTCAGTAATATATAATATTAGAAAACAGTCCTAAGAAAATACGCGCGCTGATTGGTAAAAAATCGTGTTTCTATAACTCGCGAACCATTTAAGTGGAAAAAAGTAGTAGTGTAAGTTAAGTTACTGACCTCGACTTCTGTGAATAAAAGCCGATATATTTTTTTTTCCAAGAAAACGAATTCGAGTTTACTAGCTGTTTCTTAAACTTGCGTAATTGCGCCGAATGAAAATTTGCTGTAGAAGATGGAAGTTTAAAGTAAGGTTAATTCACAAACATGGTCACCTGTCCAGCATGGGACAATACGACGAGCTTCATGCGATTCTGAAATCGTGGACCCCTGCCGATGTTTTGCTATTCTACAGCAAAACATCAGCAGGAGACCGCACTTTTTGTTAAGGTAAATTGTCATCAACTTTTACCTCCGTCACCCAGAGAAGTGTGAAAAATCAGATTCTTGGAATTCTCTTATGTCATCGAAACCTAGATATTGTCACGTTTGGTGAAGAAACACGGCGTAAAACGTCTTCTTAGCGCTGACTAAACCCCTGAACAATCCATGGTATATTTCATCGAAGAAATGCGTAAAGGCTTTATTTTTTCGATTTCGCTAGATTGTGATAATAGCTAACGCAAACAGCCAGAAAAACTCACAGTTCTTTGTGAAGTTGGTTTTCAACATAAAACGATAAGATACAAAAAACACAAATGCAGAAACTGCGACAATTGAACTACTTACGACATTTTAGAAAATTTGCAAACAGCGGATATTCAACTGGAATGATATTAATCAGAAACATAAAAGAAAAACCCAAACGGCCCGCGTAATGCTACAGGACACCGCTCGCAATAAATTGAAACTGCTGAGGAGACGCGTGGAAGAATGAAACTCACACAAGTTATACGTCTGCACACTCAGAACAGCAAACTCGGCAAATCGTAAAAAATCACCTTCCAAATTGGCCCATGCACTAAATTTCCGGTACATTTAAATACATAAGATAGCTAAAATTGACGAATTTGTCTTAAATAGTTCACAAGGCAAAGCTATGTAAGTGTTATCACGTTTTTGTCAAAGTGACTGCTATGCGGTTCCGGCTCCAAGCCTACACACCAAAGTTCAACTCAAAAACAGACACGGAGCGAGAACTAAGAAATTGCTTCGAGGATATGTTGTTAATTACGAGGGCCCTCGAAAACCACTTTGACTCAAGGCATCCTGGACATGAGGCACCTAAAATAACGTTCCAACTTTTCGCAAACATTATACCGAGTACTACTAATAGAAACTGAGT
>NC_090885.1:8755877-8758377 GCF_036669925.1 Montipora capricornis
ATTTTCAAAAGTGACCGTTACAATTTTTTAAAAACTATATATATATCGTAAACAATAGGGGTCTGGAACCTAGACTGAGAAAAATTATCTGCAGCAGTACGTGTCTAGACATAATGAGAAGTAATAGCTAAAACAGCATAACTTCTCACTACTAATATTGACATTAAGGGAAGGCTTTAGCTCTTAAATGAACAAAGTCTCTTTAATTTTGCAGTGAAAGTCAGTTTTTCCGGACGCTAAAATGTCAAAGTGATCCCATTTAATGTCGTGGCCAGTGGTTTTCACATGATCAGCAATGCCGGGCTGATGAATGGTCACTTTTAGCTAGGGCCTTGAAATGTTCTGTTTTTCTGTCGTGGAGTCTTTGTTTTGTTTTGCCAATGTAGAATTCATCGCAGTTCCAGCAGACAGCTTTATAGACGACCTTGGACCTCTGAGATCGGTTCAAGCGATCTTTGTATGGAAAAAAGGAGTTGATGCGGCGTGTGTTTTGGAATATGATCTTGAGATTTACGAAAGAGTAGAAATTGTATACGCAGGGTTTCAGATGTTTCGTGACTTGATTACTGTGAAGACCTAAGTAGGGTAACACGATTAAGATATCTTTTTTGGGGACTGTAGCTTGAACAGGGTTATTTGATTTGTTTTTATTTTTGTTCAATACATCGTTAATGTTGAACGTGATAACGCCTTGAGGGTAACCATTTTGCAACAGGAGCTTTCTCAGATCTTTAACAGCGACCTGTAATAAAGATGGCGAGGAGCAAATTCGGAAGCATCGATAGGTGAGAGTGCGGATGAGGTTGATTTTGTACTTGCGAGGTGTGAATGAATCCCACTTGGTGGAGTATTTAGATAAGTAAAAATTTTGCATTAAATGTACTCTACATACATGTAATGGTTTTAGCCGAAAACTTATTCTGTGTATATTAAATTCACAATAACAATTATATACTGACACTCCATTTAGCCTTTAAGTAACGGCTAAGTTTGTCCTCTGTAATATATAAGGCCCCTCATTTAGCCGTTAATTAATGGCTAAGTTTGTTCTTGCTGTCAAACATGGTGAAGGTGTCATCTACATATCTGAACCAAAGTGAAGAACAGAATCTTCTGTTCATCTACCATTTTTCTTCAAAGTGGCACATGAAAATGTTAGCCAAAACGGGGCCTAAAGGTGAACCCATGGCTACACCATCAACCTGATCGTAGTATTGGTCATCAAATATAAAATGACTCTTCTTAGTGGCAAACTGCCAAAGATCCCTATCGATGCTTCCGAATTTGCTCCTTGCCATCTTTATTACAGGCCGCTATTAAAATCTGAGAAAGCTCCTGTTGCAAAATGGTTACCCTCAAGGCGTTATCACGTTCAACATTAACGATGTTTAAATCTTCCTATAACCAGCGAAAACCAAGATCGGCTTAGAAGTCAACTGAAGTATATTTCCTATGGTTACATTTACTCCTATGACTTTTCTAAACAAAAGAACATTTTCAGCAAGGACGAATGGGCAGCCTTGAGTGATTTACGCAGGGATGACAGTATCATCATTACGAGACCAGACAAAGGAAACGGCGTTGTCATCGTCAGCAGACTTGATTATCTTAATAAAATGAAGAAGTTGATTTCTGACGGTACCAAATTCAAGCAATTAAAGCATGATCCAACTAAATCTAGAGAAGAGAGCCTTTCTGCATATCTTCGCAAAATCAAAAAAGACGGAATTATTGATGACGTAACATTCCACAAGATTCTACCCAGTGGATCTTCTCCTGGTGTTTTATATGGTCTGCCAAAGGTTCACAAGGCTGGATGCCCTTTCCGCCCTATTGTTTCCTCTGTGAACACCTGCAATTACAATCTTGCTTCCTACCTCGTTGGCATACTTCAACCAATTTCCACCAACCAACACACGGTTAAAGATTCATTTAGTTTTGCAGATGGGGCCAAAACATACAAACATAGCAACGGAATAATGTGTTCTTTGGATGTCACTTCTCTTTTTACAAATGTGCCTCTTGATGAAACAATACAGATTTGTCTAGACAGATTGTACTCTCTCCCTGATCCTCCGCAATTACCTCGTTCTGTTTTGAAAGATCTTTTGCAGTTTGCCACTAAGAAGAGTCATTTTATATTTGATGACCAATACTACGATCAGGTTGATGGTGTAGCCATGGGTTCACCTTTAGGCCCCGCTTTGGCTAACATTTTCATGTGCCACTTCGAAGAAAAATGGTTGATGAACAGCAGATTCTGTTCTTCACTTTGGTTCAGATATGTAGATGACACCTTCACCATGTTTGACAGCAAGGACAATG
The DNA here is from genome assembly GCF_036669925.1 of Montipora capricornis. Lineage (NCBI taxonomy): Eukaryota > Metazoa > Cnidaria > Anthozoa > Scleractinia > Acroporidae > Montipora > Montipora capricornis. Next base: position 8,758,203 of record NC_090885.1, read on the forward strand.
CTAATGTGTTTTTAAGTTTTCTAAATAGTCGACACGATAGCATTAAGTTTACTCTTGAATTCGAAGATGACAATAAGATTCCATTTTTAGACATCCTTCTCAAACGCTGCCCTGACAACACTTTCTCTACATCTGTCTACCGGAAGAAGACATTCACAGGCCTTTACACCAAGTG
>NC_090885.1:8765877-8783377 GCF_036669925.1 Montipora capricornis
TGACCTGGCATCAGATTAGACTGAAAAGAAGAGGAATTATGAAGCGGAAACAACATCTTCAGTCCTTCCTTAATGTTTTTGTGTAACACGTACCACAGGCAACCAAGTGTACGCTTCATGGAGGACAGAGTGTTTCCTTTTTTATTTAAACATTCTCTTCATTCTCTTCCCTCACGTCTCCTTGGATAAGGGCTAAAAACTACGGAGCCCTGTTTGTGCCACACACGAGAGGTAGTGTAGCAGCCCTCGTAACCTGCTATTGTTTGATATTGTAAGCACCCTCTATTGTCTGTAAGTCTAAGTCATTGTTTCAACTGTTTAGTCCTTTGTTATGCTTCATGCTCCATACAATCTGTCTGATATTGTTGGCAAGGCATTGCTCTGGGCGAGCTCCGTTTGCTGGGACACAAATAATACCACATTTGCTTGGGAAATTTTGACCAAGCCCTGATGGGCTAGGCCGTTCATTGAAAATCAGCATGGTAACCTAGGAAATACCCAAATATAGAAGACATGATCCCGGCAAAGGTCAGGGGACACACGCCATCCACAAGAAAGTAAAAATAGGGAGGGTGGGGAGGGAAAATTGATTTGACTCTGTTGATTCAACCTCCGCCTGGCTTGCACAAATGGTGAATGATCTCCAGAAAATTCCAGATGACAGAAATGCCCAAACTGCAACATGGGAAATAACTAACTAAGCATGTCACACTCAGCATAAATCCATTTATTTCACCTGGGCAATAAATTTCTTTTTTCGGCTAGGGTAGCGAGCCAGTCACAAATACGTTACGAGAGCTGCTTGATCTTCACCCCACACAAGCGCGTATCTATGTTTCCGTGGATATTTTTTTCAGTGTTGGCGCAGACGTTTTGCATCTGGCGTGACTTTTTACATCTGGCGCGACTTTTTTATCTGGTGTGTCTTTTGTGCCGGCTATCCTCGAGCCGGCATAAAAGACAGGCTTGATAAAAAAGTCACGCCATGTAAAAAAAGTCGCACCAGATGTAAAAAGTCATGCCAGATGCAAAAAGTCTGCGCCAACACTGAAAAAAGCATCATCAAATAAAAAATAGATATGTGATCGTGTGGCACCAACAGGGCTCAGTAAGAAAAAACATGATTTCCGTTTATCAACCTGTCAGTGTTTATAAACTCTGTTATTATGATGGTGACTTAATTAATTCAAGTGTCAACTGTATTTAGCTTTGGGTCACTAATTGGAGACAAATATTGTATCCAGGGATCAAATTTTAACTAATATGAGAGTGTGGGTTAGTTTTTGAGGAGAGAGAAACGCCGGAGTAGTACCCGGAGAAAACCTCTCGGAGCCAGAGCAGAGAGACAAGTGCTCTTATCAGTGCGCCAGCAAAAAGTAGGTAACGGAGTTCCCAGTGTTGTGGTCTGTTCTATTCTCTCCAGGCGGTGATACCTCATACATTAGGATTGCTTACGACTTAATCAAGTATTGGCACTAGTTGACCAACAAGAAACTATTTCAAAAATAGAAATAGAGTTTCGTTTCCGGAATGGCAAGGGTAGGGGAAAAGATAAAATACTTAAGTGTGCGTCACTCGATCTGTCAGAAATATTTCGCTTCGTCTATTAAAACTCTCGAGAAATAAAGATAGAAATACCACTGCATAATATTTCAAAATCCGTTTTCGGTGAATCTTCTATTACTTGTGTTACATGTGAACCTCTTTACGATAAGTGGTTCCTGGTTAACCCAATTTATTACTGCGACTTACTAGTGCGAAGATTGCCGTTTACATTACTCATTAAAGAGAGAGATAACTTTAGATTTTTCAGCTCTATTCAATTGTCATGTAACTTTATCATGGTGTTGCTAATTGGTGACAACATAGCATATAAATAACAAAAAAATAAGAAAATCTGAAAATATACACTTAGACGTATGTGAATTAAAAACTAATCTATGTATACCAAAAGGCTCAGTAATAATAGAAATATAAAGTTATATGTGTATATGTACAATGTTAAAATTATAGGATTATGGTTTAAGAATGACATAGAAAACAGCCAGTTGGACATTTCTCAAGCAAAAAATGTTTCCAGGTCCATTAACCATTAACTGTTCAAGTCACATTGTGTCGGTACATTTCCTGGTAACTTGCGCCATAAGTAAGGCCCTTGATATCCAATAGAATGTAGCTTACTGTTATATCTCGGTGTAGCAAAATCTGACGTACGTAAAGTACAATTATTTTTCATTTTTTGGAATAATTCAGAGATGTTATGTTTTTGACGTTGAAAATTAACACCATCAGGTCTTGCAGTCTTTTATTGCGCAATGTAGGTAATCTTGCTTTCTTTAAAGGGGCTAGGTCACGCAATTTTAGGCAATTTCAGCATTGATCAAATGATCATAGAATTAACTGAAATAACAAAATAACGGCTCAAAACTATAGAGGAATTCAAACAAAACACAGGAAAGCTAAGGAGGGACAAGGATGGACAAAACTGGGCAGGATTGAAATGGATTGCAATTGGGTAAATTTGGAAAACGTCGGCCCACCTTTTTTCAAATTTATATCAGTTTATATCAAAATGTCAAAACAGCTGGAAAATCATTCTCAATTGTTACGTGGCCGTTATTTTGCAAATGAAAGACTCTTGCTCTGCCAATTTGACGTTTAGAGCTCATAACTAACAAAATTAAACAAAATTACCTAAAAGCGTGACCTAGCCCCTTCAACAAATTTTCGTATGTTGTTACAATGTCCTTGAAAACCGCTCTCAGTCCCTTTTCTTAGATCCTCTCCAGTTTCCACTGATCAGATAGCCAGACAAGTGAGCAATAGTTTAGCTTAGGGAGAATTACTGCTTTAAACAGTTGTAACTTCGTCTTTTCAGGAACTAGGCTCTTCATCCTTCATAAGGACTCCTATTAGCGTTAACGAACTTGTGCATTCAATTTCTTCATTGTCAATGACAATGCACCTCTTGTGTATTCTTTGCTTTTGACGCCAGAAACATTGAATTGAATTTGTCTTTGTTTGCAAGTGTTCACAAGTTTGTTAACGTTTTGTTTCTCACAGATGTCAATGACAATGCACCTCTTGTGTATTCTTTGCTTTTGACGCCAGAAACATTGAATGGAATTTGTCTTTGTTTGCAAGTGTTCACAAGTTTGTTAACGTTTTGTTTCTCACAGATGTTTAGATTTTCAATTACAAACTCGGTTTTGATTGCCCAATCTACCTCAATGTGAAATAGTTCACCCTGAAGTCAAAATAGATACGTTTCGTTTCTGAAGGTGCAAAGGGTGAATAACCCCCAATTTAACCTACTGACCCTCACCGGCCTGGTGGTACACTGTATTTCTCGTGTTTTGGAACCCAGTCCTTACCTGTGTGGTGGTATGATGCAAAACCTGTCACGCTTTGCAATAGTTTCTTCATCCCTCGTCACAGTGATGAAAGTTTGCAAAAATAGCCCACATATCTGGCCATATATTGCATTGCATCAAACTGTTCATTTGTGATCAGATCGTGAGAGCTGCTGCATATCGAAAAAAGAAAACATGATTCTGGAAATACTAGCCGACATTACTGGCTTGAAGTTTTTATTTCTGTTCGCATTTGTACTTCTTTTATCGTGGCTCACGTACAAGGTTGTGGAAGAGAGGTTGTCACCATTACAAAGGATTCCCTGTCCTCCAGGTGCCTTGCCGTTGATCGGCCATCTTGTCACACTCTTTCGCTCTGGAGGATTCCTTAAAATGATACGGATTTGGACAGAACAGTATCCATCCTTGTTTATTGTTCACCCTGGATTTGGGATTGGAATAGGTGGGTAGTCATTATATACAGTATTCAGGGACTGACTGACAGCTAGCATGCTGTTTTCTTTCTGTTTTAGCCTTAACTATAAACGTTGTTTTGGGTAGTCTGCTAATCCACAGTCCTGATATCACTAAGAAAAGAAGATCAAAAGGTCATCAGTGACATTATGACTTCGAACCTCCTGACTCCGAATTAATCCGAGTTTTCTTCTTCTCTAGGAAAAAGGTTAAAGTGGTACTATGATCAAAAAATCATTTCCTTTTTTTCTTCAGATTTTGAAAGCGTGTTTGCTTAACACCTAACTGGCAAAATTTTGAGCTTTGAGTTTTATCCAAAGGCTGTTTATTTCACGGTCCGCTATTATTCACGTTCAAAACTGGCCGATTGGACCTCAGCGGGTTGGATCTAGAGAAAATGACGTCATTTACTCACTAGCTTAAAATTTCAGCGTATAAACGCAATTTATTACATACGCAAAACACCGGTTTAAAAGTCTGAAAGCCCAAAACTCCCGTGCTGCATATTAATTCGGCTGCGTATACACGCATTGCATTCTTAAACTAGTGAGTCTTTGACGTCATTTTCTCCTCGATCCAGCTCTCTCAAGATTTTAAAGTTAGTAATGCCGGACCAATAAATAAGAAAATTCCAGTTAAAATAAACAGGTGTCTTTTTAAAATCAGAACTTAAAACTTCACAGTTAGTGTTTAGTTAACATAGTTTTGAAATCCAAAGAAAAAAAAGAATTGTTTTTTGGTCGTAGTACCACTTTAAAGGTGCAATAACTATGACGTTGACGACTAAAGAGCACTGTACATTTACCTAAGATCTAACGGTCGAATTTGTTGCATCATCTGCGTATAATGCTGAGCTTTATTCACATATTTTCGAAGATAAATTCAAATATTTTCAAACAGTAGAACCAAGTGGTTTCAACTTTTTATTTCTCTGGGTAGACAGTTCGTGGTTAACTGAATTACAAGTTCCCGCTTTCAGCTGTATGCACTCCTCTGAGTGTGTAAACTCTCATGCTTGTGTGTTGTTTGAATTGTAGATATTTACATGTATGTGACACAGTGGTTCTCTTACTCCTGAAGAAACTAAGGCAGTTTTGAAAAAAATGGCGGTGAAAAATATGCACAGCTTGCATTTATTATTTAATTTGTCATTTTTGTCAATGTATTTTCATACCTGAGCAGGATTTCAATTTGTTTAAAAGTCCAAGTTCAATTGCTCTATTTCACAAAACTGATCCCAAAGTTCTGATTTGAACCCCATCAAAAGTTTCTTAGGCAGCCTTGTTCAGAAATATTATATGCAGAGGTGTGTGTGTGTGTTGAATTGGATGGTCCCTGGCATGTTGACTTATCGACGGCAGACTAACCCGTTGTTTTTATCTCAAAAATCTCCAAAGGTTCTCTGGCTAAAATCTATTTGCAAGAGTAGGACTCAAGATTGGGCCACTGGAAAATTTAGGTTCAATGAGAAATGAACATTCCAAAGTTCAATGTCTTGATTTCAGCTTGTTGTTTTTATGATGCAGAGGGTGTAGTATTGGAGCATCTTGTTTTGACAGAGAACCTTAAGCTTATAGATACATGTAGGAGTGTCAGTACAAGATTTCTGTTCTGAGCCTGTCAGGTAAACAGGATAAAACTGGGTACTCGCACAAAATGAGAGCGCACAAAACGTCCCGAGAGCTGTCTTAAAACTTGTGTTTAGGCCTAATTAGGCCTAAGGTTAGCTTTTATGCATGTTTAGGATCATACTCTCTGTATTCTTATTAGGCCTAAGCAAAAGTTTTTAAAAGACAGCTCTCGGAACATTAAGTGCGAGGCTAATACACCACGAAGCAATCATAAAACTAGACCAGTCTCCTCTTTTTTTGTCATACAGGGCCCAGGTTTTGGTCCAAAGAGTATGTAGTTAGTCAGTAACTATAATCTTTTTTTTTTCCAGGTGGCTATATGGTGTATGTGTCCGACCCAGAGCTGGTAAGATTTGTAACAGTGAAAAATCCTGACAAGTTTGAACGCACCAATTTTGTGAGTTTAATTGTGCCAAGTGTGAGCAAAGGATTGTTTGCAGTGGTTGGGAAGGCACATGCACGACAAAAAAGGATTATTGGCCCAGCATTTAGCTCTGCTAATTTGAAAGGATTTTTTAGTACATTCCAGGAAAATTCAACAAACCTTGTGCAGGTAAGAATTAAGGATAGTGCCTACTATTGTTATAATTGCGCATACGTTCTGCGCATCGCATATTCCAGGAAAATTCAAAAAACCTTGTCAGGGTGAGAAATAAAATAACAAGTGGAAATGTAATGATTATTACCCAAAATGTAGCCTTGTTTTTTTTCTATGCTAAATAAGTGACACCATCTTTGCTGGAAATATTAAAACTCAGAGCCAAATACTTATACTAAAGTTCTTCATTTCTCTGGGAACCAAGTGTGAATGTGTGAAAAACTAAGTGAAGTGTTTCTAGCATACGTTAATTGGTTGTCTCCAAAAGGATACCCAAGCATTCTTAATTTTGCAAACATGTAGAAAAGTTGACAACATCATGTTTAACAATGTGTTACGTCAAAACTTTATGTGATTCACATACTGTACCAAGTAGGAGAATGCATGTTTTATGAGTCAAAGGGCAGGTCTAAAACACACTCAGGTCACATTCCACAGGTCACTCGTTGCAGGTCATTGTTTTACGTTTTGGAAAGTAATCAAAACCCTCAATTTGGCTAACCCTAGGCCTAAGGTTGGTTTTAGGCCTAGGGTTAGCCAAATTGCGGGTTTTGGGTTACTTTCAAAAAGGTAAAACAATAACCTGCAATGAGTGACCTGTGGAATGTGACCTGTGTTTTAGACCCGCCGTGAATCAAATGAGTCAATGAGTCATGAGTCATGAGTCAATGGACTCACAGTCAATATAGCAATACGCCCTCGTTTCAGTGATTAGGCCTAAGCAATCTCTGAAATTTTGGCTTTCATTTTATGGTTTAATTAACTGCACTAACTCGTTGACTCATTGACTCATTGACTCATTGACTCATGACTCATGACTCATTGACTCATTGACTCATTGACTCATAAATACTTGACACTCACCAAGTAGAGGCTTCAAACTAGTCATAATTCACTAGTTTTAACCAATGTTGAACGAGTCCCAAGTGCAAAGCTTCTTGGCTTAGTTCTTGATGAAAAACTCAGTTTTCATGAACATATGGACCATATTAATTTTGTACAAGACTTGCAGAACGTTTTGGGATGTTGAGGAAGATAAAAACTGTTTGTCTGTTCAACACTGTTATCAAGCCTATGATACCATTGCATCTTTTTCATTGTCATTCTGTAGTAAAGAAAACCTGACCAGAGTTTTAAAATTGCAAAAAAGAGCTGGCAGGGTGATTTTAGAATCTTCAAGATTATCATAATTTGTTAATATTAAAAATCTTCAAAAACTTAGGATGGTTTTCCTTGTACAAGGAAGTTAAAGTGAAAAGATGTAGCTTAGTTCATAAATGTGTCCACGGACTACCCTTACGGACCCCCTGTACGGACCACCTTAAAAAAACATAGAAATGAAAATAAATAAAAACTAAAGATTTGACTTAACGGTTGTCAGGATAGACCACTCGTGTCACTCGTGTCGGCGAAATCTCGCGGGTTCATGAACTCGCCCCAGGCTTCACGATCTCCCTGTTCCAAACAAAATGGCAGAAGGAACTTAGATATTACTCTATCGGTTTTTTTCGAAGCACTCCGGTCAACAGCGAAGGAAAAGGCAATACCTGAGCCTTAGTCTGATTTTGCGGAGCGTAACGGCTGAAATTTCGCCGACACGAGTGGTCTATCCAGACAACCTGAATAAACAAATTTTGCAGTTGTTTTTTATTTTTTATTTTTTATTTTTTATTCTGTGTTGTTTTGGGGTGGTCTCTAGAGGGGGTCGGTAGGGGTAGTCTGTGGACCGGTCCATAAGGCAGTCCGGGGACCCAGTCCGTAGGGGGTCCACGGACCGGGGGTAAGTGTTTTCTGGTCATCCTTTTCGTCCAGTAAGTATAAATGTGTGAGATCTTTTTCAGCATTGGGGAAACCAATTGAAGGATTTTAAAGCCAAACATTCCATGGATGTAGAAGTTTTAGATGACTTAACTCATCTAACACTTGATGTGATTGGTCAGACTGCGTTTGGATACAACTTCAATACTATTCTGGGTGGTGACAGTAAAGCGTCGAAAGCATTTGCAACAATGTTTTATGCATTGGATTTCAAGCATTTGATCTGCAAGTTTCTGATCCCCTACTTTGATTATCTGCCTCTAGCTGTAAATAAGAAATTCCAGGTGGCAAAGGAAATCTCAAATAACACTGTATTGGAGGTACCTTTGCTTTTTCTGGTAGCAGAATATTCTTTTACAAGAACATTCTTAATGTGTGTTATACTGGTAATGACCATTCATAATTCTTTGATTCTTGTGCAATCCAAGGTGTAAGAAGTTTGTTAAGTATGTGAATATGTAAAGACCAACCGGATATCAGAAAGTCTGAGTCCCGGATGGTATTTTAGCACAGATGCTCCACTTGGTTATGATATTTATGTATTCACTTTTCATTTAAAACTTGATTGACCTTTTCAGTTCTGATATGTAGATGGATAAATGGCTTGTTTGTCAGTTTTTTTATGTTAATGTGGCTTTGGCGATACAGATACGGAATTAATATATTGATTGTTCAAACTAAGGGCGCGTTCGATTGACCGTATTCCGGAATAGGAATACATGGAATAGAAGTTAGAAATCCTGCGTTTTTGCGGAGATTCATATTAATATTGTGAAACATCTGCTAAAATGCTATTTTAAACCTAGCTTTATTGTCCTTGTTGCTGCAAAACGCCACACATAGTATTTTAAATCATCACTCCACGTATTCTTATTCCGGAATAGGGTCAATCGAACGCGCCGTAAGTATTAATAATTAATGACTAAATGATGTAGTCAGAGGTCAAGGGTTCTATTCTCAGATGGGACGTTCAATGTATCATTGTGTATGTAAATTAATGATAATTTGATCTGTGACAAGTCTTATCTCTAACCATTTTTTGGTAGATTAAAGATAGCATTTCATTATAAAACAGGTAATTCAAGAACGTCGTAGGCAAAGACGTGAAGGGAGCTATACACCTGTGAAGAAGGACCTTCTTGATCTGTTAATGGATATGTACGATGAAGAAACTGATTCAAGAATGAGTGATGAAGAATTAAGATCCCAAGTATGCTTATGAATTTTGTTTTTGCTTGAATGATGCTTAGCCTGTGTACAGCCGTTTTCGAGTGGACAATCTTTTGAATAGTGCTATATTCACCTCGTGAATTCGAAGGTTCGTCAGGAGCATTTTCGTTTCTTTAGCGCTGACAACAATTCCTACAAATGTACGTTGAATCGATTTGCACTTTACACTCCATAGATAACAATTGCATACATAACACTCCATAGATAACAATTCCGCTCGTACCATCAAAAGTATTTTTATTCGTATTTTTTACCGTGCGCAAATTACACACGAACTCATCGTAAAATCTCGCACGGTGGTTCTCACGGTCTTGATGTGGAGAAATAAAAATAAAAACCAATCAAAACTCGTTGTTTCAATGATGTAATTAATGACCGATGGGTAATAACCAATCAAATCATTTTCCACACATTCCAGGAAAAATCACGTGGTATTGAACACGGTCATCAACGCTAAATCACAGACTGACGCTCCTCTCCGATTTTTTTTTTCGGAGAGCGGGTGGCTGTACACTGAGGCTAAATGATGCTAGGAAAACTAATTTCTGTGCATATTCTAGAAATTTGTTATGTTTCAATTAAGTAGGTGATTAGGAACAAAACTGATGCATATAAAGTGAACTCAATAAAGAAAATAAGCCTTTTTTAACTGAAAGTAAAATTTACCACATTTGAAGAGCCGTTGTTATGCCTATGCTGTCTGTGGATTGTATGGACATAATGATAAGCTCCTAAACACAAATGTTTCCTTTTAGTAATTAAATGGGACTCATGATCGTTCGTCTGACCTTTCAACCGCTTATTGCTGGTCTTTTTCAGGCGATAAGGGACCATAAGGTCTACAATGTAAGTGAGTGCATCGTGAGACAAACGATCATACGTCTCATTAATTATTTACCATCACGATGACCAATAATCACCCATTTTATGGTGTTTTATTTGCATCATTGCAAATGTGATTTCTGGGTCAGATATCAAAATGTGTGTGAATTGACTTCTATTTTACTGTATGGAACTTTTGTTAGTTTCAAACAAGATAGTCAATTCAGTAAAGTAAAAGGCGAGGCGAGGTGAGACATGAAAAAGAGAACAGAAATACTTAATTGCACTCAGTCCCCCTAGCAATGATTATTATAACCCTACCAATCAGCTTATCGAAGGCTTGCTTCTTGGTGTGAATTTTTTTTCAAGGTTTTTACCTTTATTCTGGCGGGCAATGAGACGACTAGTGTGTCCATGGCTTGGACCCTTTACGAACTTGCAAAGAATCCGCAAATTCAAGAAAAATTGAGAACGGAGATAGAAGCTGCCTTTCCAGACGAAGAAGAGCTGACATGGGAGAAACTGGAGAAGTTGCAGTACCTTGAAAATGTTGTCAAAGAATCACTGCGACTTCATCCTCCAGGAGATATTACGGCTCGTGTTGCATTATCAGATGTTGAAATTGGAGGATATTTCGTGCCAGCAGGAACGTATATCATTCTTCCCATTGATGCAATGCAACGTTGTTCTTCGTTTTGGCCAGATTCTGAAAAATTTAATCCCAAGCGCTTTGAAGAAAATGGTGATTGCTGCTTTTTTTTATTCTTAAGTAGTTTATTTTGATTTCCACCCCTAGGGACTCTTCCATATTTTCTAGTTACACAACGGAATGAACAATTAGAATATATTCGATGAGCGCGCGTTGGAAATGAAATGGTATAGCTTCGTTTCTAAAAACCAATCTCATATCCAAGATGCGCTAATGGAATGATGGTTCTATTAAATTTGATTACGCCTGGACGTTTTGGTCTTTGCAAATTTCGCTTTCCGACACAAATTTTTTCAGCTAGAAAACACGTTGCGCGTTTATACGATCATGATCATCATCGCCATCATCCTGAACCAGCGCCTAAAAATCTGTTCGATTTTGTTGAACAGAGATGTTGAACCCGTTTGCTGCCCTCCCCCTTTAAACCGTGTTGAAGCATGTTGAATCGAGCGTTTTAACTTTGCATCAACAACCATTCAAGATTTCTTTTGTTATCGCGAATGTTGAATGAAGTTGAAGCGGTTTACCCCCCTCTTTCAACATTGCTGGGTGTGCGCGTGCGCAGTAATCGGTCTCTCAATGAGGTATCATGTCTGTGTCCATGGTAACAACCGCGGCTGCAGCCTGGGACTGAATACAAGGCCTGTCGTGGAGCTTTGTTGAGTCAGCCCATCCTCTATCCCGAATTTATCTGATATACACGATTGGTAATTTGGTCTGAATTGACCATTATCGTTATTTAGGACACTGTGTTCCAGGACCTCTGGTAGCAGAGAAAATAAGGAAGATAAAAATCATACCCGTGGAAAGGCTTATTCAGAGCAAATTAGCAATTGTGTTGGTTGAACCAAATTTTGATGATGTGTTGAAATCGTTTGTTCACCCCAGCAATCAACATCGTTCAACAACGTCGAACATACGTTTGCCCGTGCATTTAACTGTAGTTGCTTTTTAACAGTCTGTATCCACCTTTTTCTAAGCTTTCCATGAGATTTGTGACAAGAACGCGTAATGTTTGTTTATATGGTATATGAGCTAATAACCGAAGTTTAGTAAAGCCAATCATGGCTTCGAGCGAGTCGAACCCGGCAGAACGCCAGAGAAGCGGTATCCGAGGTTGAAAATTCGACTGCATAACCCACTTCATGCAAGATTACGCAATGAGTAAGTGCTTGATCAAAAACAATAAACAAACTGCGGTGATAAACATATTATAACGCCTTTTAACTTGACGTTTCGTGTTAAAATGCGTCACAATATGTTTTTCATTGCAGCCGGTTTGTTTATTTTTTTGGTCAAGTTAAAATGGCCGAAAAAACGAGAGTATTTCTTAGTAAGTGCTGTTGTGAAAGTTACAAGGTGTAAATGACAAATATTGAGGATCGTTCTTGGAAAATCACTAAAAGCTTTGCAAGGCTATTTCTAACAATAACTCCTTACAATCTAGTAAGGTAAGGAAACCTTCGGAAAAGATCACATCAAATAATAAACAATTTTTGGGCATTTTCATTGCTCGTGTTTTTATACCATGCTTTTCTATTTTTTTAAGAAAACGTTTTCACTTTCAAACAGGAAGAAGTAAAAAAAATTGGATACCGCCGTCATCGGCTTTGCCACTTAGGCTTACTGCAGTCATTATTTTTTTTTGACAGATGAGCAGAGTAGCACTCATCCCTATACATATTTTCCATTTGGATGTGGGCCACGTAAGTGCATTGGCTACAAGTTTGCACTGATGGAGATGAAAGTTGTCATGGCGACATTGGTAAGGAATTTTTCTTTCAGTGAAGTTCCCGGATGTGTGGTGAAAGAAGTCAACAAAGGAACCACTCAACCGGATGGACTGAAGTTACGCATTGCTCCAATTCAAACATGATCACTAGTATTAAACGTCTTTCAAGAAAATAGAATTTAAAACGTATACGATTGAAATTCGACTGCGTGACAAACCTAAAAATTTATGTTTACAGGAGACTTCACTGTTTATAAACTATTGTTTTGTTATGATAATTTTGCCAACCACAGAACAAAAGAATCCTTGGTTTCGACAACCTACAGATCTCTGGTTGGCACATTAAATGACAATAGGTGACGTAACGGTGAATATCGCTATTAAGTAATTCCCTTGAAATTGACGTACTATCCAGATTTCTGTCAAACTTCGCACAATTGATATTCATGCACAGGACATTAGAAGAATGCAGTAGAAAGATGGGGTCACTGTCCTTGCTTTCGCGCTGCATGCCCTTTATTTTAAGTGTTTTTTTTTACCGAATTACGCGAGAAGCGTTTGAAACTTGATCAACCGGAAAAATTGTAGTTGTAAAGAAAAAGCTACTGAATATTACTGAAAATTTGAACCTACTTGTTTGTTCGGGCCAAAATCTTTCAGTAAAGTGATTCAAATTGCTCGATCTTGCAAAAAAATGAAAGCAAATATGACCGCTACAACATCACCTCACACTCGGTGTCTGGCTCCAAATGCTTTGTTCACTTCATTTATATATAAATACTACAACTTCTACTATCCAACTTTTTTTCTCCTTAAAATATGTTTTCCGTGTACCTATTTCGAGTACTTAACACCATTAAAAACAGGAGGTCACCATGCTCGTTCAGGAGAAAATAGCCATTCCTTGACAGATTAAGCTTGGTGTTAGTGCAAATCCGCCATTTTATCAATGTGCGCGAGCTAATGCTCGCGCCAATGACGCAAGAAATTATGCGCAGTCGGGTTGCGCAATGCAAAACCAGGGAATCACCTTAAGTACTATGTTACAGTCGAGCCATATCACTTGTGACCAGTATCCACGAGACTGAAATGAACATCCGAATTCTTCTTTGGATCTTCCGAGATTTGAATGGAATCTTGAAGATGTTTGTGAAAGTTGGTGCGAAAAATGCACAATAACTAAACAATAATTCATCAAACGCTTGAAATAGTTTTCACTTTTCAAACAACATTTATTTTGTAATAAAACGGAAGTTCATAGCTAACTGTTTGCGATATATCAAGGAAATATCCACGCAAAATTCAGAATCTCGAGAGCAAAGTTCAAAACTGTCACACAGATTTGAATACTCCGTTCAAATTTCAAAACTACTGGTCACTCGTGACGTAGCTCGACTGATAGAGTAATTATGCATTTACGCCTTTCTTTTTTATGGTATACCCAACTTACCTAAAACCAGTAACTTCTTTGCAAAAACGAGTTGTCAAAATAATGACTGAGGGTGCTTGTCAGTTAACTACTTATTTTAGTTAAAGGCCACGTTCGCCCAAAAGTCATTGCGGTCGTTTGTTTTTCTTTTCAAATGACGACTTGTCCAAATACGTGATGTGATTGGCTAAATGCACTCAGGCGAATCACGCGGGAAACAACATGTCAGCTATTTGGGTAATTTCGTGTTACACGAAATTTAGTCACGGTGCGCAATGACTTTTGGGCGAATGTGGGCCTTTAACTATTGACTTTCATTTTCTTACAGCGAAAAATATTGCATCATAACCCGAATTTTCTTTACTTCAGCACGTCAATCAGTTTTGGGGGTCGGACTTTACTAAAACCAAGGTATAAATTATATGAATTTACATAACCTTCACCCCTAGTGTGAGTTATAAGGAACAGACATTGAAGAAAATAATGTAATTATCTAACCGAGGGTAAGTGATAGCTATCAACCGATTTTCGCTGTAAGTGCAATTGAAATATAGCCATCAAATAATACCGATCTCATAAATCCATATGCACAAATGATTGATTGATTGATCAGTTTATTTACCCCTCTTGCAGCTGCAGCTGAATTACAAAGGCATCAGCAACTATATTATTGATATTTATAAGTACAAAAATAGTTCATCCGTTCAGTCCTGGCAACTACTTTAACACTGCTATTTACAACAATGCCAAAGCGAAGAGAATACCCATGGTGGGTTTCAGGGGGAATGGGTATTATGTTTGAGAGAAAACCTTTATCTCGGAAATTCTTCATTAACTTTTGGCATGATTTTTCCCGCCTTTGACTGAGGGGCACCAAGCCTGAACGGTTAAGGGCTACATCATATGGTAGCCCAGGGAAAATAATGTTAAATGCCCTCTTTTGTATCAATTCTAGGGTTTTGCTCAGATAAACCGGAAGGTCTGCCCAGACGGGTGCTGCATATTCAATAACTGATCTAACCAGGCTACAGTATACTTGAACCAAATCCTGGTAGGCCACGCCACATTTCCTTAACACTCTCTATGCGTATAAACGCTTATTAGCCTTTGAAAGGACATTCACAGTGCTTATTCCAGGAAAGGTCACTAGAAATAAATACACCTAACAACTTATAGTGACCAACTCTTTCAATTACACGGCCAGATAAACACAGGGGAGTTTCCGGGAAGGGCTGATATTGCAGGAAACTAAATATGATCTCTTTACATTTCTTTGCATTGAGGCGCATACCGTGGTCTGATGCATACTGTGCTATTTCGTTCGCGATGCAGGGCATGTAGCCCTGCAGAAAATGCTCTGTCACCATATGTTTTTGTTCTTGACTTTGGAACCTTTAGCAGGTTTTTGGTGGAAGAACGCAAGGTTCTTGTACTGTTAGCTTAAAAAAAAAAAAAAAAAAAAAAAAAAAAAAAAAAAGGTTCTTGTACTGTTAAGAGGTACTAATAACTCCTTAATGTAAATTGGTGCGTCAATGTTATTTAAGCCTTTGAAGACTGTGATAAGGATCTTGAACTGTAATCTTGCTTCAATTGGCAGCCAATGAAGTGATTTAAGAACACGTGTAATGTGAGCATCAGGACGAGTTCTAGTGACAATACGTGCAGCAGTGTTAAAAACTTTCTGAAGTTTCTGGAGTTCATATTGAGGTAGACCAATCAGTAACGAATTACAGTGGTCTAAACGTGATATCACAAGAGCATTTACTAAGGATGCAGACGTTTTCTGGTCAAGAAACCTACGGATTTTTCCAATGTTTGTCAAGGCACAGAATGCAGATCTGCATATATTGTTAACATGCGACTTCGGCAATAAATTGTTATTCATCGTGAGTCCAAGACTTCGAGCTTCTGGTTTCGGTGTAATCGTAGAGCTTCCACAACATATTGCAGGAGGCAATGTCGGAGGTTGCCTTGCAAAGCTGGAGGACCAGCTTGTTTAAAGTAGACCAGGATCTAATATCATCGATACAGTGCTGAAGTCTTTGCAATGATTCTGACCTATTTGTGTCTTTAAGTGCAATATAGAACTGCGTGTCGTCAGCATAGATCATAGCGTCCATGGCATGAGCAATGAACAAATCTTCAATTTCCGAGGTGTACAAGGAGAACAATAGAGGCCCAAGCACCGAACCTTGGGGCACACCACGGTTGATAGACCCCTCATTTGAAGTATTGTTGCCCACACTAACAAACTGTTTGCGATGAGTTAAATAAGACATAATCCATGATAATGGGATGCCACAAAGGCCGAATCGTTTTTCCATCGGGAGAAATGGTGCGACATTTACGCATGTCAATGAGCCATTGCAGCGGACTATTCAAGCGTGAATGCGCGATAAAAGCGTCAAAATAGTAAAGAAAATGGATGTTTAGGGGGCGATAGACTGACTAAAATCGTCTTTTCTGGACGTAAAAATGCAATTTCTTTAACATGATAGAGCGGATTCTTATACTTAAAGGGTTAATATATCATGGTGGCCTATTTTTAAGTGAAATAAACGAGATTAAGTTGTAGACTTTTTACTTTGAAAATCGGGCTTTTTGCGGTATCGGCAGTATGGAAAAAGACCCTTATTAGAGTTACACATCGATTTTCTGCCAAACTAAGGACAAATGTTCAGATGATAGAGCAGATTAGTTAATACACATGTATTACCTACACGTTAATAGCTTTTTCTCGAAATTTGGAGCAGAATAAGTTGTAGACTTTTGCGTTTGAAAATATACGGTTTAAACTTGGCGCGTTTCGGAGTCAAGCCATTGTCTTTGCGAAAACAATGGTTGCCATGAAGAAAGAATACGCAGTAATACGTTATGATGAAAACCAGTCGCGCGCGAAATTTAAAGAGAGAAATGGAAAGCGGAGGAATAAGAAGAAAGCCGAAACTTGGACAAAACTGACCATCTATCCCGCCGAAATTTCGCATTCGCCTTACCACATAGCAAATGAGCTGAGTCAAAAAGAAGATATTTTTTCCTGAAGACCAAGCGCAGTCGTTCGACTGGACGGGATACTTTTTTGCCATCTAGGTAAGGCGCGAGGCCGGCGTCTTCGAGATCTTGGTCGCAGATGTCGGTTGGTGTTCGCTGGATCTCTGCTGGCAGGTTTGGAAACAAGAACCGGATCACGTCGTGGCGAATTTCTATTGAAGAAGGATTTTCATTCCCCTTTCAAAGACGAGACCGATTCTTTCTCGGGCTTCCTCTATGCTTGTTTTTAAGCTCTGAAAAAGTACCCGCTGCTAAGACTCGCATGAAAGCAAACTGAAAAGCCCAAAGTGCCCCAAAGCGTAATCAAAATGAGAAAATAGTTGCCATTCTTTTTCACTTGTCGATCGCTTCCTTGGGCTTTTTATGCTCGCGCGAATGCATTATCCCACAATCGTCACAAACCCTCGCTCGCGCAACGTTAGTTCGAGACGTTGGCATTTTTGCGGTACACAGGACGCGCATTTACTCTTTGATTTCACAATCGCTACAATTCCCAGCTCGTATAAAGGTGGTTGATAAGTTAGCGGTGCTTGGTACGTTTAAAGCACGAGCATTTTTTCTTTGTTGCGCGATCGCAACATGCTAATATACCCTGTCCCTCTAATTGCAAATAACCAAACAAGGATATTCTATATTCCTTTACTGAACGAAAT
>NC_090885.1:8788377-8805877 GCF_036669925.1 Montipora capricornis
GAAGATTTTGGCGCGAACGTCCTTAAATGCCAAATGTTTTATTGGCAAAGCTCACAACGTGTTTGTGACTTCTGTGCATGAGCGATTGCTTCAATCTATCATATGTTGACATTCTAAATAAGTTAAAGCATGTGTTTATGTTGATGCAATATTTAGACACTATGGATAGTCAAGGGCGTGGCATCTGTCTATTTGGAAAATGTTTATTTATTCATTATCGAATTTGTGAAATTTAATTAAGACCCCTCCCCCCCCCCCCTCCCCCGTCAACTTACTTGAGAAATCTAATGTAGAAGCCCCTCTCCTTTCCATTATTTCAACTTAAGGCCCCCCCTCTGGGTTTAGGGCCCCCCTCCTGATAATTATTGCACAGTCCCTTACTTTGTTTACAATGCGTAAAGGGCTTAATTGTATGCCAGAATTGTTTTGGATCACCTTTGGCACTGTCTGCTCTTGACCGGAGATAGGTTTAAATTTCCCTTCGTCTTAAGGATGAAGTAATATTACGCTGTAGTCTGTATTCCTCCTAGTTCCCAGGATCCTTGGTCTCAAAGTATAGTTTTCTTAACTTGTTACGGTGACGAATGGAGCCAAGTAGTTCTGGTGTCATGAATGGCACATGTTGACGCTTAGATATGCATCTCTTGACTGGAGCATGTACGTCCAGGGCGTCAGATAACAATTTCCCTATGCCCAACTCACATCCTCAGGGTCATCAAAAACATGGCAACATGGAACGGAACTGTAGCAGCGTCAGCTAAAAACAATCCTGGGTCATAATTCTTGAAGTAGCCCTTTACAACTGTCCTAGTGCTGAATTTTGGACATTGTAACCGCATAACAGTATAAATAAGATTGCGATCACTGAGGCCAAGATAAAACACCCCTGAGGTAAGAAAAGAATGTGGCTTGTTCGTACGAATTACATCCATGAGAGAGCTGGATTCCACCACTACCCTAGTTGGTTCTTTAATCAAGATGGTGAGACCATATACATCCATCAAATCCATAAGAGTTTTACCCTATTTAGCACCCTTGTCAGGCCGGGAGAGGTCGCTGTTTAGGTGTCCAATTAGAATAATATTCTCGTAGCGTTGAGTTAACCGGAGAAGAATATCATTAATTTCATGTTCCCATGTAGCTTTTAACAAGCCTGGTGGTCTGTACATTACAATGACCAGTACCTTTTTCGCTCTCCTGGACGTTTGCACACACAGGGATATCAATTCAACCTTTCGAAGACGTTTGTCCTTGGTAATGCGATAAAATTATAGACATTTTTCCTGGAGTTATTAGTACACAATGGGACGCAGCAGTTAGAAGGCATGACAAAGGCATAAGTGTTTGCTGTGCATTCACTGCAAAGGCACCATTTTGAATCTTGTCCTTCCAATGCGAGCCCATGTTACTTTTTGCCCGCGGCAGAGAAAAATGTCACGTGATGTCAAGGTCTATATCAACTTTCTTGTATTGACGATAATGCAGTTCTTTAACACATAAATCAAGACGTGCTCTATAAAACAATGATCAGAGATCGGAAATGTAACCTTAGGCTCCATAGCATGCGCTTCATTGGACGACCTAGTAATGATAAGATCCAGGATATGAACAGACGAATGAGTTGGAACAGAAACATTGATCAACTTGACCACAAGTAGCCAATACGTCAGTAAATTTAGCAGCATCAACATCAGAAGGATTTTCAAGAGGAAAATTGAAATCGCCAGCAATGACTAAAACCTCAGGCAAATAACAATGTTTTCAAGGTAGGTGGAAAATTCTTCAAAAAACACAATAGATGACAAGGATTATCCTCTGAATTGGGAGGGTAGTCTACCACAATAAAACTCTCATTGTACCAAAACAAAACAAACCTAGACGCTCGATGAGCGTACACTGGGTTGCCTGTGGTAGAATAGGGAGGGTAGTCTGCCACAATAAAAGTCTAAGTAGTCTACCACAATAAAACTCTCCTTGTACCAAAACAAACAGACCTAGACGCTCGATGAGCGTACACTGGGTTGCCTGTGGTAGGTGTTACTCAAAAACAGAAGGGGCTGAGTTGGGTGGTATTGAACTGCAGCGTTCCAGTCAATTTTTTTCAAGTCGGGGGTCATTAAGAGCATTTAAGGACGTTCTCGCGAAATTTTCTAACATTGATTTTTTTCTGCAAATTTTACCATTGAAAAATGATGAGTTAGTGATGTCACAAATGTAAAAAAATGGGGAGTCACCGACTTGGTTTTGGAGACAACTTGCCCGGAAGAACACCCTAAATCTAAAAAATCCGGCTTCTTTAGCGAATAAGGCCATTGTCTGTAAGCCCAAGAATATTGCAATTACATCTTTAAAGTGAAATGTTCTCTACCAAACTTTGTTTAAGTGGACCCATCAAGTGAATTTAGTTAACTGTTGAGGTTCCTTAAAAAACAAGTTCGCATTTAGCGACCATAGTTTCATGCGCCTTGCAGCCGTAAGATGGCAGGATTATATGTCCCGAGGACAACAAAGGAGACTTTTGTCTGAATGGCTGTTGAAAATTGTAGTATCCAGCTTTCCAACCGCGCGCTGTGATGCAAACAAAGATGGCTTTCGAAGCGGTGATTTTCAACCTGTGCTTCTTCTATCGTTCTACATAGCTTCTGCCAGTTGAAGGTGGTCATTTAAACTTTAAGTGACAGGGAAAGATTCTGCAGGGGGCATTTTAGTCGGCGGGAGGTTTTCTTTCGTTACGCTTTTTGTAAGTAGGTTAGCCCTTTTAGTCTGCTCGGGGAAGCAACGCCTCTGAAGTTGCTTCGAGTCAGCTTTTATACTTTTAAGCTTTATTTCTCCATTTAAGTGAATGCATCGGAACAAATGCTCAAAGTGCGAAAAGACCCGAGCAAAGGCCAGATTCTTTTGTTGGGAAGGGAGTACTATCTAACGTGGTTGCGAAATATATTCCTCGAGCTCGCAGGCTTCGATTTATCCAACTTGAATGCAGCGCTGGAAGGAAGTATGTCACTTCATTCACTTTCTTTCATTGATAGTTTAGAGTTATGAGATATCCTCAGTCCTTTGAAAGAACATCTTATCTCAACAGATACGTCGACAGAAACTTAATACCAGCCGTGCCACCTCTATTTTGTGTATGTGTCTGAGGCCAACCTGGTTCCCTGAATTTATCTCATGTGCAAACACTCTCAAGATACACTACCTTAAATTTCAAGAACTTTCATTTAACGGAACCAAAACATTATTCTAAGATACATCAACTGATCATGAAGGCATGCTTGATAATATATGCTAAAATGAGACAATAATGAAGTTCCAGTTTATTACTTTATTGGATAATTCTGTCCTTGATCTATGGTAACTCCATCAAGTCTAGCCATAGTAATTATTCATTGTTTTCATCATTTATGCTACCAGCGAATTATTCAAAAGTGATGTTGATGTTCTTAGGAAATATATACAATAGTGAGGAATGATGTGGTGACTGCCATCAGACTTGTAGGTTGTACTGAAATGAAATTTTCTGAATGAGTTCCCTTTGGGGAGGTAACAATTTCACTTGACCATTTGTAGATGTAAATTACACCCACATTAAATGTACAATTAAAATTGGGATGTCTGGAAATAAATAAAGCAGGTCTTGTCTTCTGTGCAATGTTTAAAATTAAAAGGGCAATTAAAGGCAAAGCAGACTTTGTGATAATTAAATTTTGATGTGAGCATTTCATGCTCATTCATATTCATTGCTCACTTTTGTGGTAAGTTACTATCTCACTGCAGAGAATAATGTAAATTTATCTAAATCAGGATGAAAATGTACAAGATGTGTAGCCATTGATCTTAAAAGTTTTTAGGCTATTGATTAACCCATTGACCCCTGGGGATTCCCTATTGATGAGTAAAATACTAAGTATGGCCAGTTTTGGCCGGTTTAGGGGTGAAAGGGATATATATTATATAATTATATTATAATATTATTAAATATAGTACATCAATAATATTACCGTACCAGTAATTGAGCCAGCATTTAATAACTAATGTGTCCCAATAAAATTTAATATTGATTCCAACAGTGTTAAGTAATTAATATACATTGATTTAGAAATATAATGTATCATTACTTATCAGGTAAATCATCATTAACAAAATTATTATATTTTACAATAAGTACTTGTCATGTAAATTTTACTATACAGTTTGTAAGTATCTTTAAAATTTCTATTACTACAGTTTCCCTCAAATTTAAAGTAAGAAATTTATCAAATCGAAAAGTGCAGTGCAAAGTTGTGGTAAGCAGGCATTTTTATTTGTAAATATTACTACACTAACTAAACATTTTTTATGTAATTAAGTATAATTTTTAATAGTTGGGACTAATATTTATTGCAATAAAAGCAAGAGTCTTATTTGCAGTACATTGCATTTAAGAATGCATTGCATCTGGATAATTCGACCCAGAGTTGAATCATCGCATCTCAAAGTGCCAAGTTTCGATGGAAATTAGCTTTACTTTCACAAGGCATTTTCGTGCGCCCTGCCACTTTTGAAGGAAAACTTTCAAAGCAGTTCGATTCTTCACAAATATGTGCTTTCCATACTAATGGCGACCGCTGGACCAAGACATATTTGCTGAGATTTGACCGAAAGTAACGTGAACACTGACGCCATTGTCTGATTTGGGGTAAGAAAATTTCAATTGCGCGTCAAATATACACGGTTGTAGTTCACATTTCAAGAGGAGAAAAGACAAAAGAATGTCCAGAAGGTATGAAAATCACACATTAACAATACAGAGACTTTTGATGTCTTAGTCCAGAGAAAATAACACTTGATGGTGGAAAAAACAAGCACTGTTTCGTCGACAAAGAAAAGCACTTTGGTAAACGAAGAAGTCGAAACGTCGGGGTTCAGTATTCGCTGTGCCACTTTTACCGGGAATATCTCTAGTCAAACCTTATCTTTGGCTCACAAAATATCACCTGTTGACGGCTTTTCGTGGACCAACGTCGGAGACAAAAGTCCTGTACTCTTAATGATAGAATTCGGTTTAAACAGAAAAAGCTATAAACCGATTGACATTTTGCAAAATGACTCTTTCGTCCGGATAGAATGTATTCGCTTCAAAGAGAGAACAAACGAAATTCTTCTGTCATGTTTTTCTGGTACTTACCGTAACTCCATTCATTGATAAATTTTAAGCTGTGACATCCTTTGAACGGATTACCAGCTCATTTACCACTGACGCGCCATAAGCAAATCCCGTCAACCTGGCAAATTTGTTTTGCATTCACTTCAAGCGCGGGTATCCACGAGAAAAAAACACAGCGGAAAATTTTAATGTCGGTTCCAGTTACTTTAATACGTAACATTATTCAATATTGTGATTGGCACATTCAATCATGACTATACGCGTTGCAAATAAGGCAAATTTTTTCCAACTTCGCGCAATTCTTTGACAAGTCTGAGCACACCGCATCATTCTAAAACAGCCGATCTAAGCATGTTTCGTTTCATCCGAGATAAAGGACTTTCCCAAGTAGAAGGAATTGCCGAGGTCTTTCTAGCTTTGGTCCATCTTCTTTCGGTATTTGTACCACAAGTGCATAGATAGCATTGAAAGTGAATGAGATAAAAACTACAACTAGTGACAACGTCGACATCTTTTCTTCCCGCGTTCTAACACTGTCTCGAAGGTTTCCAACCGATCACAATGCAAATAAAATTGAATTTGCCATTGATAATGCGCATGCGTGACATTAGTCTCCTTTGTTCCCGAGGACAGAAATCTTGAAATTTTTTTAACTTCCCACATTGATTTTTTGTTCATTTTTGGACAATGTGGAGATAATTGTAAATAAAATCTGTTTCTGGAAAGAAAAGTAGGGGTCACTGAACATCCAAGATCGTTAAATCCAAGCAAAACTATAGCAATGGCCATCTGCCCTATCATTGTTCATTTTAGTACTTCGCGCGCGCGCTCGATGACGTGGCATGTGAATTTGCGTGCGCTGTAAGGATGCGCGGTAGCAATGGGCGCGAACATCCTTAAGGTGTCACCCAGAAGTTCTGCCAGCAGAGGCCCTTTGCCTCACGTTGATACGACGAAACAGATCTTTTTTTCAGGTTAAAAACTTGGCTAGCAGCCTATTAATCATTAATATTTTGTCAGAAAGAAAAAAAATGTCATCTTAAGAAGAAAATAGGCACGCATCGCGTACGTGTGGTAGTGCAGTAACACAGCACTTTATTCCATATAGGCCACTTTGAAAAATACCATAATAATCTTTGTCTGTGCCCCCAAATTTTGCATAAGCATTGTTTCCAGTTTCTCCTGGGACTTACAATGGTCCCAAGAGAAAACAAAAGCAATGCTCATGCAAAATTTGGGGGGACAAACAAAGAGTATTATGGTATTTTCCAAAGTGGCCTGGTGTCAACTGGGCTGCGTTTTGTCTTCCAGGATATTCAAGGTCAATATGTAGCTCTAATAGTACACGATAGGAGGCGAGGTGGCCTCATGGTTGGAGTGCTCGACTCTGGATCGAGTGCTCCGGGTTCAGGTCCTGGAAGGGGACATTGTGTTGTGTTCTTAGGAAAGAAACTTTACTCTCACGGTGCCTCTCTCCACCCAGGTGTATAAATAGGTACCGGCGAATTGCTGGGGATAACCCTGCGATGGACTAACATCCCATCCAGGGGGGGAGTAGCGAATACTCCTGGTCGCTTCATGCTAATGAAACCGGAGATACATCCCGGCTTGATTGAGCCTTCTTGCTCCTAAGCAGACTACTTTACTTTTAATAGTACACCAAATTGTTTTGGTATTGTATATCATTGTTGTGTCATGGTAAAAGTCTTTGGTAAATAGCCCCCTGAGAAGACATGTGGTTACCCGCAAAGTACCAAACCCAGAAAGATTGAAGAAAATAAAAGGGAATCGAGAGACATTGGCTTCTACGCTGGCATGTTGATCATTTCCAAGTTCCCTCACAACTTCTTTTCACCAGAAGTTTAAGCGTGCACTCTGAGCGTCTGACAGCTTTGTCATACAAAAGTTCATTGAAGTTATCCCTGTCCGGCGGGGTTAGTATCTGGATGGGTGGCCTAAAAAATATACCACTCCGTAACAGAAGCAAAGGACCGAAAATTCTACTTTAACGCCCAAAAATGCGAACTAAGCAAGGTACAGATTTTGTTAGCTAGCTTTATGCAAAACAAATATTGAAGCAAAAGTGAATAAATATTGCTACAAAGTTCTTAGGAACAGCAGAAGGAAGTTTTCAGGATGGTCGATCGAGAATAAAATATTTTGTCATCAGCAACAACATTTACGACATGAAAACAACATTAATTTTAAAACCCGAATATAAAAAGTTACGATCAACGACAAACATTTTGGGAGATTTTTGCTACGTTAATTTTTGTTACTGTACTTTTGGCTGCAAAAGTAAAGCGCAAAATCGAAAGTGACATCGGATTCAGCGGGCGCCGTGATGAAGTTACCGCGGCGTGTTTACTCGCAAAACAGTGAATCATATGTGTCAAACGATTGGAAGATACAAGGTTTTGTTTTTGTTAGTTACTCAATCGCCCATCTCTTGAGTTTGACCATTGTTTCTGCAAAGTCAAAAATTTACTCTCCAAGATGAGGTTGTTTATCACCACGTAATTCCATCCTTTTGGAAATAGCAGCTACTTTATTATTCATCAGCATCACAATTTTTTGCTGATTTTGGGGCTCATTTTGTTGAAACTCAAGTACGCTTCCAACAGACCTGTTTATTTTCGTAAGCCCTTCCTGCTTACAGAGCAATACCACAAAAATCCTCGTGTATCACATTTCAACCCAGGTATGCAAGTTTGTTACACAACATGATATTAAAGTTCACAAAGGCTGGAAATATCTCGGCAAAATCCTTTTCCGAGGCAAAAAACCCTTCCTAGTTCAATTGCGTGCGTGCAAACAAGAGATGCAATTAAATAAATTTCTGACAGTTCACATCAAACCCTTTTCGACCCGGAACCTTGACCGTAAATAATGAAGCACGAAAGAGACAACAACTTTCATTCAAATAATTCTTCACTGTCACATTTCCAATTTCTTTACACCTTTGCAGAGTTGAGTACAAAATACCGGTAAATGTAAATTGCCAGACAACTAAGATGCTTGTTAAGATGCTTGTTAAGATGCTTGTTAAATCCATAAAAAATTGCTATTTGATCTCAGTGTTTTATATAATACCAAGTTAGCAAAATATTAGAAACAAAGCTCACTTGATATCCTAAGGCGAAAAATGAAATTGTTGTGGAAGACCATTACTCGTCGCTTAAAACCCAGATACATTTTATTTATTTTTCAGCACTGTCTTGTTCATCCAATTGACGATCCATTCTTGAGCTCCACGAGGGTATATTTTGTTTAAAGATCCACTAAAACGCCATTCACGTTACAATGGCTTTCGACGCCACTGAATTAGTGAAATTTCCAATTGTTAAGTGAGACAACTGAGATAACAGATCCACTTTATGGATTCCTTCTCTGTCTTTGTTGAACCCATACTGAGTTACCAGAGAATTGTTCATTTGGTTTCAGTGTTGTACATAACAGCACACTTGGCAAAATATTCGAAATACAGCTCACTTTGATTTAGGCTCGACGGGAAAAAGACTGTTGTCGAAGTCCATTACTCGTCGCTTTTAAGATTCCAGATTCCGGATTCACCACCTGTCTTGTTTATCCTATTGACGTTCCATTCTTGGGTATATTTTGTTTAAAGATGCACTTAAACGCCATTCGCGTTACATGACTTTCGACGCCATTGCTGGTTAAGTTCATCATTCTACTGTGTCCACCAGAGAAATCTATGCATTTCTCACTACCCTCTCGATCCTAAGAAAATACGCGCAGAAGGGTCTATGCACAAAGACACCACTTAGCAGGGGAGTAACAGGCAAGACTTTTACCGACACAGAAAAAAAAAACTAAAAGAATAAAAACACTAAAAAAAATAATAAAAAAATAAAACCAACAAATGAAACACAGATTGCGACTGGGTTTGCCATACTGGCAACCCAGTAACAAATCAAAAACTCTCATTGTACCTGAAGAAGGCTGGTTTGCCAGCCGAAATATAGTACACTACTAAAATCAAAAATCTACGTTGTATCGGCTCTTGCTTAAAATATTTAGTTTCTCAACCTGTAATTACGCAGATCAGATCAAGCCACTGATCCAACGTACACCGACAGGAAGATTGTCCACGGTTGCTTGCTTCAAAACTATACCACAATCACTTTAAAAGATTGGTTGGAGTTAGAGATATTCCATTTAGAGAATTCAAACGAGAGTTTCTCTCCGGCGTCGATTGGAGAAACCCTCAGACATTGTCATCAGACAAGCGATATGACAAGCAAAATTTTTGAGCGTACGATGACAATAATAAGTATTGTTTATGGCAGCAAGACAGTAAAATGCATGAACTCACTCAAGATAAGTATGCCCATTTTAAAGAGTTTGTTTAAATCTAGCTATCTTAACAGTCAAATTGTCTGTTAGCCCCCTCGGGTCTTAAGGATTAACAACTGTTTTCACAATAAACAACTTCTAGTTCATTTAAAGATTTATCTTTCTGGTAATCTGTAGCCATTTTCCAAAGTTTACCCGTAGTTGTAGTTCGCTGTAACTAGACAATTAAGTTAACTGTTTGTGCATCCCACGGATACGCCCTTAAAGGCGTCTTGTTTAAAAAATATCGCAACTATATATTATTATCATAATGCCTTCCGTGTAATTGAAGGTGACATCCGTAATACTTGGCGTGCCATGAACGAAGTCACATCGCGGAAAACGGTTAATTCTCTTATCAAAGAAATTAAAATCAATGGGACCTCGATCACAGACGCAAGCAATTTGGCTGACACTTTCAATTCGCACTTTTCCATTGTAGGTGCTGATTTAGCTAATGAAATTCCTTCACGTAATAATTTATCGCACCTTGGCTACATAAGTAAATCAAACAATACCTTGAGCAAAAAACAACCAATTATTTAGATTTGTTTTCTTTGTTAATTAAGTTGAGTAATCAAGGGTCACAAGGCTTGATAAAATTCCAGCTAGACTTATAACGGAATGTTCAGATCACATTGCATCCTCACTCTGCAGCATTTTTAATACGTCTATTGTTTCTGGCATCTTTCCTGAGGAGTGGAAATGCTCAAAGGTGATTCCACTGTTCAACCAAGGAGAAAACTGAGAGTTGAATAATTATCGCCCAATTTCCGTCACGCCTATTGTGGCTAAGGTCTTTGAGAGAATCACTTACAATCAATTGTACGGTTATTTAACTCAGAATAATCTGATACTGGATTTCGATGTCTTCATTCCACAGTCACTGCCTTACTCAAGGCCACTGACAACTGGGCATTCAATGTGGACAGGGGAAATGTGGATGCCGTGGTATTTCTCGATCTAAAAAAACGCTTTTGATACCGTTGACCACTCCATTCTTTTGTCTAAATTGATGGACTATGGTGTCTCTGGCTCTGCCTATAAGTGGTTTGAATCCTATCTTCTCTCCCGTACTCAAAAATGTTGTGTAAATGGTTCTCTCTCGGGTAGCAAATCCCCGCGGGGGTGGGGGAGGGGGGGAATTTAGGAATTTCTGGGTGGAGATGTGCCGCTGGGACCCTGGAAATATTAGCCTATACCAGAGCTAGTTCAGCTGAATTTTGCTACCCTATACTAGAGTAAACTCCCATCGATTTCCGTCTAAACCCCGATACTTGACAGTTACTGATATCCAGAAGTGTTTCATAATAGCCATTTATCTTACACCGTTGAGGCTGAGTTGCGTAAACTTAAACTTTGCCGACTCGATTTTTTTATATTTTTGAACGGGAATTTCTGGTTTCCTTAGTCTTGATATAAAATCTTCAAGCGACTGGTCAGTTTCGTGAAAAATGATACACTATTCTAGACCCAAACGCTATGATTTATATACTCTAACCTAGAGTAAACTTCTTGAAAACCATACCCTTCACAGCGGCACATACCTATATAGTCCATATATGGCAGTACCACCGCCGGGAGCAAATCCCCCTCCTTTGGTATATATATATATACTCAGGGAGCTATTCTAAGCCCACTTGTATTTATACTGTATCGTACATAAATGATCTGCCAAACTACCTGGAATTTACAGTTCCTCAGACGTATGCTGACGTCACACACTTGACTTTTGCTGGTAGTGACCCTGATCTTATTGAGCGCAACCTAAACCATGACCTTTTCAACATTAGCGATTGGCTGGTGGCCACCAAACTGACACTAAACAAATCCAAAACTGAATTCATGGTGATTGGGTCTCGGCAGAGGTTAAGAGCTCTTGCACCAGAAAGCAACTGACTTAAGTGAACATTGATGGTCTTACCGTTGGTGAGAGCAGTATAGTTCCCGTAACTTCAGTTAGGAGCTTAGGATCATGGTTTGACCAGAACCTGAGTATGATTCCACACATTAATAAGATATGTAAAGCTGCGTCTTTTCATATTTACAATATAAGGCGGATCAGAAAGTACCTCACCATCGATGCCGCACATACGCTTGTCCACTCCATTGTTATTGGCCGCTTAGACTATTGTAATAGTCTTCTTTATAAAGTTCCAGCGATACACATAAGTAAGTTACAACGCATCCAAAATAGTGCTGCCCGGCTCGTATGTTCAACTCCGAGGTTTAATCATATTACACCCGTCTTATTTTCTTTGCACTGGCTACCCGTTACTTACCGTATCGAGTTCAAAATATTAGTTTTAACGTTTAAAGCAATTTATCAACTGGCGCCGTCCTATATCTGTAATCTGGTTCGATTAAAGGATAAATGTAAGTACCAGCTTCGTTCTTCTAAAGAACTACTTTTACAGTTGCCCATAAAGAAAACAAAGAAAACTCTGGGAGACAGATCATTCCAAACAGCTGCCCCTGTATTGTGGAACAGCCTGCCTGCGAGTGTTAGAGACATCGATGACTTTTTGGTTTTTAAACAAACTATAAAGACTTATTTATTTAGGAAGGCTTTTGCCTCTTATTGTTAGATTGACTACTTTTAAAGTTATTAATTTCAAGTATTCTTAATTATATTTTATTGTAATTATTAGGAGTAGTTTTAGTTGTAAGGCGCATTTGATCATATTCAGATGTTAATTTGCGCCTAATAAGTAATAAATTATTATTATTATTATTATTATTATTATTATTATTATTATTATTATTATTATTGACCGATCTCTTGCTCTTGCTATTGATAATTCTCCAATCTCTCAAGTTGCCTCTACCAAATGTCGTGGGGTCTACGCCGACGAGCATCTTTCCTGGAATACACACGTTAGTAAAATTTCTAAAAAAGCTGCTTCGGGTTTAGGTGCCCTAAAGCGCGGTCGTTCGTTCGTTCCTTCAGAAACCTTAATTTGCGCATACAATTCGATAATCCAGCCACACTTTGATTATTGTGACATAGCATAGAATATTTGCGGGGCGACTAATGCCGGGAAGCTGCAGAAGCTCCAAAATCACGCTGCCAGGATTCTGACTTACTCTGACTACGACACTGAAGTCGAGCCACTTTAAGCAGTTAAATTGGATTGAACTTGCTCGTCGTCGTGCGCCCCACACAGTAAACATGGTTTACAAATGTACTCACGGTTTAGCGCCGGAGTATTTACAGGATAGATTTGTAAACCGTGTTTCGAATTATTTCCTGAGAGATTCCTCTAATAGATTTATTGTCCGTCTCCCCCGAACCAATAATATAAATCTCAAAAATAGTTTTCGCTATAGCGGGGCGGTCTTATGGAACAGTTTGCCTTCGACTCTTCGAGAAGCGGAATCCATAAACAGTTTTAAATCTGGCTGCGCAATGAATTTTTTAAATAATGTACACTCGGCATCCATGGAAAGCAGGCTAACTTGATTTATTGCTATTTTATTTATCATTTATTCATTATTTAGTGCTATATGTTCTTCCGTTTCATATTCTATTTTTATCATATTATTATATAGGTTCTATATATATGTATTATATGAATGGCTTAGAATTTTATAGTTTATGCCAGATATTTTTACCTAGTTTATTATATAAATTTACTTGACTTCCATGTTCCGCCCTTCCCTAATGGGGTGTACCCGAGGGCGACATCTACAGCCCATCATGAACTTGATCTTCTTGCTGAACTGTTGATTGATCAAGGCATACACAATTGGGTTGACAGCGGAATTAAGCATGACCACTGTAGATTGCGTGACATATGCAACATCACCAGGGCCGAACGCGGGCGAAAAGATAGCCACCATATAGGTAATAGCTCCATACATCGAACACATTGCGAATATGACACTAACTGTGACGACCATGAGGGTGACTCGCTTCCGTACTCTCAACACTCCCTGCTGATCAAAAAAGGTTTTTGAAAACATATTTTAAACTATCCGATCAAAAATGGAGAATCGAGGGCTATTTTTCTTTCTTCTCTTCATTCCCTAGGCAGGCTTTGGACCTACTCATTGAGCTATTGCATTGTATGGCGCGCTGGTCTGCGGGACGTACAAATTCAACTGTATAAAATTAGAGCCCAGTAAACCGGCGGGCGGACCACATTGTCTATTTAATCCCTAGATATACGACCTAGTATTTCCCCAGGAGTCCTCGTTGCTCAATGGGTAGAGCATCCGACCAGCGGGAATTCCGGAGGTCGTTGATTTCGATTCAACCTGGTCTCAGGTTGAATCCGTTTTACCTAGGTTAAGTAAATTGGTGATCCTCATTTTACCTAGGCTGAATATATACCCTTCCCTAGTTTAAATTGGCTATCAACCCCCCAAAAAGGGATTGAAAACACGTATAGACCGAATGCAAAAATGGCCGGCAGTAAATTGTTCTTTTCAAACTGTGTTGTTCTCTGGTTTGAGAAACATTTCGCTTCAGATTCTTCGCATTGTCGGTCGAGTTTGGGACGAAGACAGTCGCATGTTATGTCAATGGCTATCATCCCCATCGACTACTACAAGACGTTTGGTCTTAAAAAAACCTCCCCTCTTTGGGGGCTGCTCATTGAGAACGACTAGTAAATATAGAGTGCATGAGAGGCCGAACCCAGTACGGAAATGCAGCCATTCATGCATTGGTCGGGTCAAGCCCTCATGGTAATGAATATGTCAAATATGATCGATAGCATAAGTACATCCTGTTAGTTTCATAGCATTGCTCCCCATGTTTCAATTTTATTTATTTATTTAGTTTAAAACTATGTTGTAATTTCTTTGTCTCTCTTGTCCCCATTTCCTGCATTTTGACATATTTTTGTGGTATTCTACAAGGTAGAAAAAGTTGTGCGCCATTTTTGGAACTACTAAATGAAGTAAAACTGCTGGCCTTATGAGTTTGCACAACACGGGGTGTTCAATGGAGAGACTTGGCGAGACATTATACGATAAGAAAGTGTAATAGGTAACGTTTTACACTCAGATCACACACAAAAAAAATTAAGATTAGCAAATTTTTCCCTGTTCTCAGAATATTATGATAAATCGGGAGAACCTGATAAAAATCGGGAGACTCAATCGGGAGGGTTGGAATGTCTGCATGCTCAACCCACCACAGTTCTTTCCATTATTTACTTTTGTAAAGTAAGTCATAATTCATACTCATATATAATAACCAAAACTAATCCTAACCTGACCTGTGGTGTTTAAAAGACGAACAAGCAGGAACAAAATCTCTACGGGCAAGTTTTCTAAAATAAACACACGTAAGAAGTAACAGGTTTGAATTCTGCGGTTTTTTCAATCAATCATTTTTTTGTCACGCAGTCGGGAGAAACGGCCAGTTGGCACCTTCGGAAGTTTCTCTCGACTGCTTGACGAAACTGGACGGCGCATTGCTTGACTGACTCTGCTGGAAGTGTAACACTTCTCTTCCTAATCTAACCTTACCTGCTGCCGATTGTCGAAGGCACTGTGCTCTGGGCGATGGAACCACAAAGTGTAAACAATTCTAAAGTAAAGAACGGCCATTATTACAACCGGAAAAAACACCAATAGCAGATTCCAAATCGGAGTATAGGTTTTGCCCATCCATTCTTCGGGGTATTCTCTGATACAGAAAGTTGCTTTTGCGTCAAAATTCTTGAATATAAAACCTGGTAAACAGATCACCACTCCAAAAATCCAGGAACACGGAATAATCACCTGAAATAACAGTGAACGTCTTAAGCCCTGTTCAGAATGAAGATGTATGTACAAACAAAAATCGAGGAAGGGAGAGGAGAGATTATTCCACTCTCAGGGAGGATCAAGGCAAGAAAACTGCCTAATTACGGACACTGAGTTTTCGAATGATGAGCTGCTTGCCCATTGTGTGAGTGAACCAATACACTTTGAAGGCGTGAGAGAGGAGAGACCACACACCCCCATGCCCTATGAAAGTTTTTTCAATCTACTTTGAGCTTCGCGCCATGCTGTGAAAGTTATTTTGGCCCCGTGCCCTTGGTCGCGCAGCCAATGATAACCAGCCACGTGTCTTCCTTAAAATAATCAAGTGAAGCTACGATCTTCGCAGTTATGAACGCAATTTTTACAATTGCGTGGAGAAGCCTGAAAACTTCAGGACTTCAACGGGGTTTGAGCCCGTGATCTCGCGATTCCGGTGCGACACTCTAACCAACTGAGCTATGAAGCCACTGACGTTGGGAGCTGGTCATTTGTGGGTTTTAATGGTCCCGTGAGGAATGAATCAATGATGAAATGGAATATGAAATGAATCATATATGAACTGCGAAGATCACAGCTTCACTTCATTTCATATCCGCAGTTCATATATGATTCATTTCATATATCATTTCATCATTCCTTAAAATAGCCGCGCATCATGACCACGGGCTAAATTTAGATTGAAAAAAAGTTATCATTGGAAGAGATCCATTTATGAGGGATGTGTTCTCTCCCATCATCCGGCTCTCTTGAGGCATAACTAGAAAGACCATTCACATTAACGGCGACTACACTGGTCAAGAGGTGGAAAATGAGGAGAGCTGACCAGATGCAGGGTGGTAGGTAAAGTGGAGCGTGTCAAGCAACGGGTACGCCTCAAGACGGCCTCACGGTAATGCAATGCGTCAACGTAGTGATTAAAACCGAGTCCTTTTATACTCACTGATTGATGTCGCCACTGTTAAATGGGGCTGCTTACGAAGAATAGAAGCTTTTAATTAAGGGGCATTTATCTCAAATCTATTTAATCAATTGGTACAAAACGACTCAGGTTTTAGTGCAACTCTGATCAAAACAATGTAGAAATGTTGGTTTTTTTAATTTACATTTAGTGTTCGTCAAACAAGAGTAGCATCAAAACATGTTTGAGAGGGAGCTTTTCTGTCGACACTCTAATTGACGATAAAAAGCAGTGGTGTTACCAGTTCAGCATCCCACCCGGTTGGTAAAAAAAAAATCGAGGACTTTGTTTGTTACAGTATGCACGTTATTGCGTGACATTCGCTCTTAACTCGCCGCCACTTTGTTGTTTCGCTCTTGTGCTGATAGGTACTTTATGTATTCCTTAAAGGTAGCCAAAGATAGGGTATCATACTGGATACCCTATATTAAAAGATACATGAAGTACCAAGGCGTGTGCTACTAAAGGCCTCTTTCACAATGACGGAAAAATAAGTTCATCTTTTATCCGAAATAACTCATTCTAGCCTCGATACGTTGAACCAAAAATTTCAAGTTCAAGTCCTGAAGTTTTCAGCCTGCTCTACGCAATTGCTAACAATTGCGTCCATAACTGCGAGGATCATAGCTTTACTTGATTTCATATCCGCAGTTCAGCATATGATTCATTTCATACATCATTTCGTTCCTTGAAGGTCTAATCACCGTAAAGAAAGAAGAATAACAAACCGGTCGCCATTTGTCAAAGTGGTTTTGGCGGTTTAGGAAAATGAAATCTTCTTCAGTTGACCGTCATCTTGCACTGTGTTGTTCCTCTCAAATTATCATATTTTTACCTACGACATAATAGCCTCTGACAAGGTTTGATGCTCCTCTGACTTAAAAATGAATATAACCAAGAGAGTTCGATGTAGGAGTGCGAATCCCCCATACTTAGCCTTATTCTGATAAATAATTTTTTTGAAATCTGTATAACATATAAATTACATCAAGTGAAGCTATGATCTTCGCAGTTATGAGCGCAATTTTTGCAATTGCGTAGAGAAGCCTGAAAAATTCAGGACTTTAAAGTCCTGAATTTTTCAGGCTTCTCTACGCAATTGCAAAAATTGCGCTCATAACTGCGAAGATCATAGCTTCACTTGATTTCATATCCGCAGTTCATATATGGTTCATTTCATATACCATTTCATCATTGATTCATTCCTCCGTTAAAGTCCTGAATTTTTCAGGCTTCTCTACGCAATTGCAAAAATTGCGCTCATAACTGCGAAGATCATAGCT
>NC_090885.1:8808377-8818377 GCF_036669925.1 Montipora capricornis
TGACGCAGATGAATAATAAAGTAGCTGCTATTTCCAAAATGATGGAATTACCTGGTGATAAATAACGTCGTACGCGTCTTGGCGAGTAAATTTTGACTTTGCATAAACAAGAGTTGGGCGATTGTGATCTTTGTTTTGACTTCGCTCATTTCATTGTCAAACTTTATAACACTTGACAGAAAAAGAAACTTACAAAAACCCGGTATCTTGCCATCATTTGACACAGATACTTCACTGTTTGGCGAGTAAACATGCCGCGGTAACTTAATCACGGCGTCCGCTGAATTCCGGCATGTCACTTTCGATTTTGCGATTAATTTGAACGTAGCAAAAATCTCCCAAAATGTTTGTCGCTGATCGTAACTTTTTATATTCTATATTCACGGTTCAAAATGAATGTTGTTTTCATGTCGTAAATATTTTATTCTTGATCGACCGTCCCGGAAACTTCCTTCTGCTCTTTCTAAAAACTGTGTATCAATAGTTATTTGCTTTTGCATCAATATTTGTTTTGCATAAAGCAAGCTAACAAAATCTGTACCTTGCCGAGTTCGCATTTATTAGCGTTAACAGTATTTTCGGTCAGATGCTTCTGTTTTATGAGGGGTTTATTTGTTTTGGTCCCCCATCCTGACATTAAGCCCACCCGACAGGGATTAACTTCAGTGAATTTTAGTATTACAAAGCTGTCAGATGCTCTGAGGGAAAACTTGTGGTGAACAGAAGTTGTGAGGGAACTTGAAAATTATCAACATGTCAGCCCAGAAGCCAATGTTTCTCGCTTCTCTTTTATTTGTTATTCTTCGGAGACTGGAATGCTGTATTTCAATACCACACAATTCAGTGCCTTCTGATTTTCTGTAACACGTACCACAGGCAACCCAGTGTATGCTTCACGGAAGCATCTCGTTTCTAACGCACTCTCACGCGTCACAGAACCCGATGAACTTCCGTACAACTGTTATATTAGTCTCTCTTCAATAATATATTATATCCAAGTATTAAAGAAGCTTCAATCATAATCACAAACAAAGTTTTGTTCAGCAGCTTCTTTGAACAGCGATAATTGCACACACTTCCATCACGACAGTAAGACGACATGGTGCAATTATTCAAGTTTATGAATTCGCGGCCGACAGAAACGCGAAATCCGAGATTCGATCAGAATCCATGGAGTCCTTTCGTGAATACGTCAATTATTGCGGCCTCTTAAGAAATTCGGTCATGTTAAAACGCAGATTGTGCAGATTGCATCTTGAAAATTGTGCAGATTGAGTACTTTTTCATTCGGTAACTAGAAAGAGGTGCTCTACATCGACATGCGATGTCCCTTTATTTGTAAAAAATAAACCCAAACAAGCGTCTGCTGTGTGTGTTGCAAAATTCATTGTTTGGATTTATTTTTACAAATAAAGGGACATCACATGTCGATATAGAGCACCTCTTTCTGGTTACCGAGTGAAAAAGTACTCAATCTGCACAATCTGCGCAATCTGCACTACCTGCATTTTAAGATGACCGTAAGAAATTGCTCAAACGTTTAAGCTTATAAGTTAACAAAATTAAACAAACCAGTTTGACGGACAAAGCTGCCCGGTGTGGGTAAATGTGAACTCGAATTGAACAAGCTACTTATTTTAGGGCTTTTGTTTACAGCAAATTACACTTAAAACATTGTTATTGTTTAACATTTTTGCAATGCTTAACACAATAGTATCTGGAAGTTTGTCCACATGTTTACTTTTTTTTCTATCGCCGAAAAGCAAAGAGTCGAAAAGTTTGCTCAAGGTGAAAATACTGCGGATTCAACTGATTAATTTCGGATCCTTTGTGAATGGAAACGGGTAGATCGCATATCCGTAAGTCTGGATTTGGATTCTTTGGATTACAAATCTAGCGTATCTTTATTCAAAAAGGATTCACCAGATCAGAAATCCGGATTTGGATTTGCCGAAAGGAGCACGTAGTCTGTTTTAACAGCGAAAATGCGTTTTTGGGTTCACCGAAAGGTACACACTCAAAATTTTGATCTGGCATGTGGAAAGTTGAAAAAGGTGCATAATTTTTGCCTAAAAATCAAGAAAGTTCCCAACAGTACTTGAAACGTAAAATAGTGCTCCAAATTCGAAAAAGTACCTAGCACACTCGAGACATGCCTAGTCGCTCTTCATATCTGCTCATATTACCTTTAGTTTGCCTGTAGTAAGT
Source organism: Montipora capricornis (assembly GCF_036669925.1). Lineage (NCBI taxonomy): Eukaryota > Metazoa > Cnidaria > Anthozoa > Scleractinia > Acroporidae > Montipora > Montipora capricornis. Next base: position 8,810,586 of record NC_090885.1, read on the forward strand.
CTTCCTTTGGTTCCAAATGGGTCCATGACAACACCGTAGCGTTCAATTGCTATAGTAACCAGTGTGAACACGGATGTGGCACATCCGACCCAGGCCACGTTGCTACCTGTCACCAGTTTGCAAAGGACGTTGCCAGCCACACCGTCCGGATGAGTAAACATATGCATGAAGATGTATTGCGGTGTGAAAAATAGTCCCACAAGCATGTCCGCAACAGCTAGGTTCATGAGAAGATAGTTGATAGACGTTCTGCGAAAAAAAATCAATATTAATAATTATTGTTTAACTTATCTGTCAGATAGAGAGCTTACTGAAAGATTTATAGCAGCTTTTTTAAGACCGAGGTCACAGTTGTTCGCTATAACTTAAGTATGTTCTCTTTCTCTCTCTCTCTCTCTCTCTCTCTCTCTCTCTCTCTCTCTCTCTCTCTCTCTTTAGATTCATCATTAGGTATATGCTACTTATTTTCCCTATGCCTTCAAAAAATTCAAATGTAATATAAATGACATCTTTAACACTTTTTACAAAAGCTGGTATTTCACAGATGACATCCAATCCTCAAAGATTGGAGTTAATTTTTTGACGTGCAATTTATTTCCGTTTAAATCCGAAAAGGGTCGCAAATACTCCTTTTTTGGTACATCCATCAATAATTACGTAAAATTCAGGAAACAACTCGGCTTTTAAAGGTCATGACAACGATAGACATTCCTATGAAACCCCTCTGCGATCAGTAATATTCTTCTTTTTACGATGTCTTCAATTTCTGCTTAAAAGGTTGTTGTAGGGTACGTTTTCTGTACGACTTGAGAGCTCAGGATTTTTTCAAAAGACTGGGAAAGATTTTTTCTTTTTAAAAGTCAGACCGGCGGTCATATCTTTGTTTTCTCCTTTGGTGCGGTTGGCGCTTGTTAAAATGCACTATCTGAAAGCAATTAAAGAGGAATAAACGAATTTTGAACAATTTTATCGTTAAAAAACCATTTCGTAGCAAATACCTGTTTCAGGAGCAAATACGCACTTTGTTTTTTCGTGAAGAAGAGAAGTTATCCCTCACGAGTAATAAACTCCTCATACGAAGAAATTAAACAGTCCACAATATTTCCGTCACTTCAAAGTATGATGAGCGTGGATAAAGAACTGCTAGAATGGCTCATTTTTGAAGTTTTATTCAAAAACGCAAAAATGAAGGAGCAAATACGCGCTTTTGCAGCAAATACCTACTTTCATTTCGTTTTATAAAAAGGCCATATAACACGACTGATAAGAAATTCGGAGAATTATCACCCCATTAGTCTCTTTAAGAGTGACCCAAGGATAATTGGTGTCTAATAATAGTTGGAAAGCCTATTTTTTTAGGTTTTTGTACTAACCAGGCACTTCAATTCACGAGGTCTATTCTTGAGAATTCTGATTGTGGCTGTACTATAAATAATGAACATGAATTAAAGAGAGAAAAAATCTCGGAGAAATTCGCGTACTGCGAATTATATGGTGGGGATAGAAGCTGGTGTTTACTCCAACTTACACATTTCGTTGCCACCTTATGCCCAAACTCACCCCTCCCCACCACACCCTACACACCCCTTCGATTAAAATTGCAATCAAGGATCTTCTCTACGGTTTCGCTCCTTGCCATCATAAGCTTGTTGATACACGTAAGGCCTGGCCAAGTGATCGCAACATTTTAACACAACGTCTTGCCACGTTGCTTGATGTTGCAACTTGTTGAACGGGCTGGCCAAACGCACGCAACATTTTCAACGCAACATGTTGATGTTTATGTGCCCCAGGCCCCTGGCGCGCAACAAGTGGACCTAGCGCGCATGCCCTGGTGCAAATATGTTGCGTGAACGTAGCCAAACGAGTGCAACATCTGCAACATCCAAAATGTTGCTCAAAATATTTGTCCGTTTTCATATTTGGTCCAACATTATCCTACATGTTGCAACATATCGCAACAAGGTGGTCAAACGTATGCAACATGTTGTGCCCAGCAATGTTGCAAGATGTTTCGTTGAAATTCTGCGAGTGTTTGGCCAGGCTTTAGGTCAAGAAATGCACACAATTAGCTAAACACCCAATTTCGACATCCAACACGAAGTGTCCCTTTAAGTCTAGGCATTTCCTATCTATATCTAACAAGGTTAGGGTGAATGTTAGCGTTATTTTTAGGTCAGGGTAAATGCAGCAGTTTATCCTTACTTGAGAAGCAGTATTTGAGGGACACTTTGTGATGTTAATTGTCTGTATTTCGAGAGATGAGTGACGTAAAAGTTGAGAAAAAGAGCAGGTGGACACCTCGTCATGCTTATTGAAATCCACTTGCATCTGATTACGTGCATTTCCGGACGTATCTTGTTGATAGTGCTAATGGCCTAATAAACGTCATTGGCACATTGTTTCTGCTATGCTGTAAGCCGATCAATTAAGGCATTCATTTTCGTTCTCATCATGGCTTTGGCTAAGGCATGAACCAATTGCTAAATGGTGCACTGGACCTTTGTTTTGCTATTGCGTTTACGACATGTTATAAAACGAATGGGTAATTATCTACAGTTGGAAAGCATTGACTGGGGTTACTTCGAAAAATGGAGACGATTCACAATGGTGATACCTTAAACTGTGTACTATTTGTTTAAAATTGGCTTAGATTCTGCATATCGGCCCTAGTCAAATGTAGGTTTTAAAATCACAGGAGAAAACACAAGGTATTCATGAAAGAGAACTACAACTTTATTTTGTAAACGGATCGCATTTCGCAAACGTTGTTCTCCACAAAACTGTTTCTTATGTACTGAAAAACCATAAGGTTTATGCTAAATCAGCAGCAAGTGATGCGCTAGCTAGACTACCAACAGTCTCTTTTGTTTGGAAAGTTTCTCAGTTTTCACTCGCTATCCGAGGCCCGCGCTACTCTTGGCTTCTACTGCAGGCAAACTGCGCTCGTTTGATCCCGCGGATTGTAGAGCAAAAGAGACACTGCTCACAATCTAGTAATGCTCTCCTACTTGTAAGGAATAATGTTTTAGCCTTTTCATTCTAAATATTTACCAAAACATCAAACTTCAGAAATACGAACTATGCGAGAAACTCAATTCAGTTTCAAGAACCTAACTTTACCATTGCCCATTGGTAATTAATCGTTGAAAATTCTATGCATTTTCATTAACACCTTGAACTAAATATTTTTATAAGAACATTAAGCATTAAAAGTTGATTATGATATGAAATATTTCCCTACAGGTCGTTTTTTGCATTCCGTTCACTTTTTCCCTGTGGCTGCTACATGCACAAGTACTTACTGCCTGTTAGAGCCTTATTACACTCAGTTGAGAAATATTTATAGGACTAGTACTGGTGTTAGCAAATCCGGCCCATACGTAAACTGCAGCCAACAAGCCTAATGTGTTTTGTGGTGAAAAGTGAATCAGCTTAGGAGACCGTTCACATGAACCTCATATATAATGGCTGTTTAATTGAAGTCATTGAATTTTTCATCGTCTTTTCCCTTGCGAAAATTTACGTATCTTACTATTTTCACTAAGAAGCAAAATAGTTAAAGCTAATTAATTGAAACGGAGGGCGTTATTCCCTATTTATCTTCTTATTAGTTCCTTATCGTAATTCAATGGAAATAAACTGATGATTGTACATTTCGCCCATAAAAGTAAAATATAAAACTTGAAGGTAAAAGCTGTTAAAATTATGAGTCTCAACGTTTTCGATCAGTTTGATCATAATCAGAGTGAGATAATCTGCATACGCTCAGTGTTCTTATAGTTCAGGCAGTGCCAGTTATGTGATACCTGTTCCCATCGGGAAGGTAATAAGGTAATATGGGAAACATGTTAATAAACAGTCGGGGCCAGCCAAGGACATTAGAAAACACCCTAACCACAAGTTCACGTTTAAAGTTTTAACCACTGCCCATTCATAGTTAAAATGGAGAATAAAATGAGCCTTTACATCGCACGCTTCCGTCCAGAGCTAAACAAACAAGTGCAATCACTGGACCTCACCTTGTTCCCCATGGGAACAGGTATTACATAACTGGCTGCCTGATCTATAAGAACACTGAGCGTATGCAGATTATTTCACTCTGAGGATGATCAAATTGATCGAAAACGTTTAGACTCAATATTTTATCAGCTTTTACATTCAAGTTTCTTATTAAACTGATGATCATTACAGTTAAAGTGCACCTAAACTCAAATTAGATTTCCCCATCCAAAATGAAAGATATGTCACCATTGTTAACTACATCGTGTAGAATTTCACTTTTTCTATGCCATGCAAGCCACGTAAACTTGGCAGATTTAGCAGTAATTTGGACCCATGACCGTCATGTGAGAGGTATGGGTTTATTCTCGATTCTACGATACAAACTGCTTTGTATTCCTTTTTTCAAAGCAATTTCGCATAGACCAAATCGGCTAGCTCAATGTTCTACCCAATTCAAATCTCCCGGGGTAAAGATTCCTTGTGTATTGTACTTGCATTATAATGTAACATTCACATTTGAATGACATGGAAATACCGAGAACAAAACAAGACATTTTATTGAGCAAAAGGGTTTGAATTGAGTACAACATTGAGTTAGCGGCTTTGGTCTATTGGAAACCAGTTTGTGATGCAAGCTCGAGAATAGACTCATGCCTCTCACAATATGGTCGTGGGTTCAAATTACTGCTACTTCAAGTACCCGGCAGAGGTGAGAATTGTAAAACATGTTTGCTCTTGATGGGGAGATTAATATTGCAGACCAAAATTATTTGAGTTTATAGATGCACTTTAACGGAACACCTTTGCAAAGAAGCCTGAGAAAGTAGTGGCTCGAATGGACCGCGAAACCAAGTTTTTTAGTCCTGATGTTTCAGTGATTTTACATGTCGCTGTATCCTATCAGGGTTGGTACATTTCGCTGACCCCTAGTCCATGGACTACCCAAATGGACTACCCTAAAAATACTATTTCGAATGAGTACTGTTGATCTATGTGTAAGCAGCATCTCAAATAGTGCTTACTTAAGCCTCAACACCCATTTTAAACAGCATTGTCTAACAGTATTTAAGTCTAAGCACCCATTTAAAAAAGGTTAGCTTAAATGAAGTAATCGGCCATCACAACAATAATCGAAAGCTAACCTTTTTTAAATGGGTGCTTAGACTTAAATACTGTTGAACAATGCTGTTTAAAATAGGTGTTGAGACTTAAGTAAGCACTATTTGAGATTCTGCTTACCCATGGATCAACAGTACTCATTCGAAATAGTATTTTTAGGGTAGTCCATTTGGGTAATCCATTTGGGTAGTCCATGGACTGGGGGTCAGTGAAAGGTACCGACCCATCCTATCAATAATTAATATGATGGCCTGCTCAAATATATTGGGATTTGTGGCCGGAGACTAGCTCAGCTGGCTTTCTGAAACAAAATGAACTTCACAATCGGTCCTCACATTTAACTGGGTCTTTAGTGATGAAGATTCGCGTGCGATTACCTAAACATAGCATGTAAGAAATGCCACTCTAATGCCACCCGCGCATTTAGCGAAAATAGCGCATCGCTAACTCTGCCGCAAAGAATTCGCCCGGTGTGCGGAGTTAATTTTTATGCGCATTTGTCAATGCGGAAATAGCGCTCAATATCAAAGATGTTTGGTATTTTCTTCGCTGCGAACTTTTCTGAAGATAACGAACTTAGCGCTGGTGACGATAACTCCTTGTCGTCATTACTCATGTCACTTCCGGGTTAAAAGTGCACTTAGTGATGATGAGCCAGTTTAAGTGGGGAGGTCAGGAGTAATACAAAATACTTTTTCTTATCGAGACTGATTTCATGAAAAATTTCATTATTCTCACTGAATCAATGTATTAGTTTTTCTTTTCAGGGAACAATCAATCTGTGACTCCTCTGTCCTAGAATTCAAAAGCATTGAGCTTGAGAAATCAAGGTTCTCGGTGACAAATAAATATCTTAGACGATGACATAGTGTGGCTTTCACACTTCGTGTAAGCCACACAATAAGAGCGCTAGGTGTGCGGGTAACAGCACTGGCCCTGCGTTCGCTTGAATTATTCTCGGTGGAATTAGCGCGGCGCTATTTTCTCCCAGTGTGCGGCCGGCTTAAGCAAAATCGGAACACAAAATTAGTTGTTAGATTAAAACAGTGATAGTACTACGGCACACGGCCTCTTTATCAGAGATTATATAATAACAAAATCAATGCACGCAATCTGATTGGTCAATCAGCTATGTTTTATTGTGCCAGTAAACTCATGGAAAAATCGCGCGTCTTCTGAATTATTATATAAAAGCAATAGACCACAAGTTTCTGTGGTTTATAGGCTGATAAACCATGCAGAATGTTGGTAGAACGCGAGAACAATTCGTAAATCACGAGCCGCAGGCGAGTGATTTACGAATTCTTCGAGTGTTCTTCCAACATTCCAAGTGGTTTATCATGCCTATAAACTAAACCATAGAAACTTCTGGTCTGTTGCTTAATTTAAATAAAAGATATCTTTGATTCTACCGCGGTGATTATTTTCAATGTACCAAATACACGAACTCTCGATTAATTGAATACGGTTGACTTATTGGAAAGAAAGCACACATGAAGGGAATTTAATGATCTTAAATGTAAATTTCCACGTTTAAAAGACTAATGATGAAAACTTATACTACTCACTTACAATCAGTTGCCGCCATTGCAGTCTGAGATCAAAACACATGGACGGAAAGGAAGAGGGACGTGTTCTTCATGCAGACCGCTGGACAAACAAATTGTTTCGTACTGAGGGCAAAATTAACCATTCCAAAAGGATGCGAAAAATTCTTAAAACGCGTGGGAGAGCCTTTTAAATACATATATTTATTTATCTTTCTTACGTATACGTGTGGGCAGATGAGTCATAATGAAGATGAAATACTAATTTCAATAGCGGTACTTTTATGAGGACCACTAGACAGTGCACATTTCCCCTCCCCCCCCCCCAGGATTTTCTACCCAGGATTGTTTCCAATATTTTGCGTTATTGTGCTCAAACACCACTGCACTGCAGCCAATGCCCTCCTCTGTAGCAAATACTCACTTTTAGTAGCAACTACCCAGCCTTCATATTTACAAACGTAGCAAATACCTAGCTTAAGTATTTGCAACTGTAGCAAACGTAGCAAATACTTAGCTTAGGTATTTGCTACTGTAGTAAATACTTACTTTTGGTAGCAAGTACCCACCGTCAGTATCTGCTCCCGTAGCAAGTACTTACCTATGTAGCAAGTACGCACTCTTGAGTAAATGCTACCGTAGAAAATACCCACTTCTCGTAGCAAATACCTACATAACTCTCTCTCTCTCTCTCTCTCTCTCTCTCTCTCTCTCTCTCTCTCTCTCTCTCTCTCTCTCTCTCTCTCTCTCTCTCTCTCTCTCTGTCTCTCTCTCTGTCTCTCTCTCTCTCTCTCTCTCTCTCTCTCTCTCTCTCTCTCTCTCTCTCTCTCTCTTCCTCTCTGAAATCAATTTTTGACTCGCACCTCGCTTGACAGCGAATACAGTAAACGATTATTACAACTAACTGTGGTGTTTTGTGCTGTGTTCGTTTGGGCGAGACTCTCTTGTTGTATTTGCTAGTGTCGCTCCCTTGTTTTGTTATTCTCGTTAGTTTTGCTATAATTGTTATTTTCGGTATTTTTGTTACATTTGTGAAGCCCCTTTCCCTTCTCGCTTTCAGTGATTTGTTATGTTTGCCAGTGTCGCACCGTTGATTTGTTATTTTAGGTTTTTTTTTGCTT
>NC_090885.1:8828377-8843377 GCF_036669925.1 Montipora capricornis
AGGTTGACACTAATTGTTGGTGATTTAATTGACGATAATGGAATGTAAACTGAAAGACAATGCGAAATTATACAAACTAATTACTAAATATTTGCGGATTACCAAGATAACAAATGATCACGAAAGTGTAAGATGAATACACATTCCAATCATAGTTTAACAAGGACAAGCTAACAAGCAGCTAAAATACCAAAAAACAAGCAAAATAGACACAAATTGAGACTAGTCAAATCAAGGTACTCGTACTAAGTCGAATAGCATATGAAAGGAAACAGATAACGGCAAAGACAAACTACTATTTAAAAAACTACGAACGCGTGCTTACATTTTAGCACTGCTTGCGGAAGTGCTATGACGCATAAAGCAGGAGAATGAAACCAGAATACTGCAAATGTCTACAAACACAAAAGGGAACTAAATGAATTTAATTTTGAATTTAATGCTCGAAGAAACAAAGGCTGGGGCGGTGTCACGTGCTTGACTTGAATTCCACACGTGGAGGGAACCACGTAGTGTTTGCACTAGAAAACTATTGTCCGAGACTAGTCCTTAAAAAACAAAGGTATTAAAGTAATTGCACTTACATATCGGTTTCCGCTTGAACTCAAGGGCCAAGGGTGAGGTAATGAACTTCTATTACTATTGAAGGCGCTCCAATCAAGGTGAAAACTAACGAGGACTAAAAGCTAGTGGCAAGATGCCGCTATATGTACTAAATTATTTCCACGGGTAAAGCTAATGACGTAACACTAGAGAATTAAAATAAGCGAATCAGAAAGAATCACTTGTAATCACTACGGAAATAGATGAGTCTCGTTCTGGGGTCCTTTACAAAAACCTTCGAAACAGACTCTAACACCACCGAGATTGCAGTATTAAATTCGACGTCCAGACGGATTGTCGCTTCGACTTTCCTGTTTCAGTTGTTCTTTATTCACAATCCTTGCAGATTCCCTAAGTACATACAAAGAGTGAAATTAGAAAATTCTTTGATTTTTTCATTATTTTTCCTTTTACAATGGAGGGTGTAAACTGCAGGTTAGAGTTGCAGGTCACCGTTTCACCAAAGCTGAAACAACCCAAAACTCTATTGATGCTAACATTAGGCCTAAAAAACAATGTTAGCCTAAGGTTAGAATTTTTGTAAATGTTTGGGTTGTTTCAGTTATAGTAAAACAATGACCTGCAACCTGCACTTTACAACCTCCGCTTTTACAACTCAAATTAACTGTCACGCAATGAGCACACAAAGATCAAACGCAACCCTGAGCACTTCCGATCTCCGAAGGCTTTGGGATTCCTGAAAATCTGAAACGTTTGGTGTGAAAACGACGTTGGAAACAGTGCAAAGACCAAGGCAACAACTTCGACGCGACAAAGTTGTGATGAAAGAATATTAACGCATTTTAAAATTATTGTATTATTGAAACGTATTTGCATTTCGAAGAGATAGTTACGGTGGAAAATGAATTTACAGCTGTTTCGATTGTTTCGCTGGTTCCGGTGGTTTCGTTCCGATGTTTCGATGGTTTGAAACAGGGAGGAGCGAGCAGGGAGCAGGGATGGCGCAGTGATGAGAGTACTCGCCTCCCACCAATGTGGCCCGGGTTCGATTCCCAGACCCGGCGTCATATGTTGGTTCTCTACTTCTACTCTGCTCCGAGAAGTTTTTCTCCCGGTACTCTCCACAAAAGCCCGTCTGATTTGATATGTAGTAATTTGATTTGATTTCATTTGTGCACAACCCCACAATCTATTCCGCTTTAAACATTATCGTATGAAAATTGGTGTTTCGGGTTCTAGTACATGCCAATTTGAAGCGTGCACCTTGTTGTAGAGCAGAAGGATTTCCAGGAATTGCTAAGAGAAATCGCCGTGTTACCGTCTTTTACCATGGCAAATAAAACTGCTCTTGGAAAGTATCTTATAAATTCAAAACGTTATTTAAAGGCAATACAAAGAGCGAAGCCAAAGCTCAAAAATTTGTATCCAACCCGGGCACAAAACTTTCACTCACATGATCAAAAGCCATAATATCCTTAAACAAACCAAGAGAAGATGTTTTCGTAAGGATGACGTTTAATAGACCTTTCCACGGTTTTTGACACCATCTGAAGGCTGACCAAGGCTGGGGTGCAAACATGGTTAAAATTACAGTAAATGTATGGGATGTTTGTCGACTTTGAACCGCTGTAGCGCCGCTCAAAAAAGACAGATTTCCAACTTTTACCACTGATTTAAGCAGTTTCATTGATATCATTCATTCAACAGAAAATACGGCCATTAAGGAAGGTACGACGTCCGTGAATTCGAATTATAAATCTTCTAATGTGGCCGGGCCTAATCTCGCGGCAATTTGCATGATTTTAGAAGGGTTTGTAAGAATTCGTTTATGCTCGTTGTAGCCTGAATTTCTTCTTTATATTTCATAAAAATAATCTCAGTATAAATGTCTTTTAGAAGACACTTTCAATGTGGCAATCCGCCTCTTTTTCGCGGCGTTACAGCGGTTCCAAGTCCACCAAAATCCCATACATTTGCTGTAATTTTAGCCTTGTTTGCCCCCTAGCCAAGATGGCGTCAAAAACCGTGGAAAGGTCTATTCTCGGAGAATTTTGGAAACCAACATCAAAACTGCTTCTTCTGTTTTCAGGAACATCAATATGGTGTCTATGGGAACCGAGGACTTGATCTTTTTGGATAAACACCTTTAAAAAATACGACGATAGACCGAAATGATTAACAATAACGAAATCGATCGGTCACAGCTGCTATAAGAATTGAATGGAAAAAAAATTCTTTTGTAAACAAGACCAATGTTTTTCACAACGCTTGAATTAAAAATGTTGGAAACATCACTTTTCGTGACTTGCTCAAAGCAACGATGTTCTGTCGCACTTTTTAATAATCATCGCACTTTGTAATACCTGTTACACTTTGTAATAAAACTGTCGCACTTTGTAATAACAAGTTGTCGCACGTTGTAATAAATTAAGCTGTCGCAGTTAACTTTGTCGCGTTCCCAGTGTCGTGTATCGTGGCGTTGCACCGAGTCCGCCAGGCCAACCACAGAACTGAAACGACAATCAGGCTATTTGCAGCAATGCGATGAAAACTAAGAAAGGGAAATCATAACTTCTAAACAAATTAACTATACTAAAAACATTCCTCAAAAAAGGAAAGTTTTACAAAGTGGTGAAGTTTGACTTACGTCTGATCTGGTCTCCGAGGTTACAAGTTCTCCAATAAGGCCCCCAGTAAATTCTCTGAAGGAAATGTCTCCAAAGAAATACTTTGGTTGATGTTAGAGAAGACTAAGAACAACTAACCAAAAACGTGTTTAGAACCCTAGACTACACTAATCGCTGAATGACGTAACGGAAAAGAAAAGGGGGAAACCGTCTTGTGTGGTTTACCAAAGAGGATATTGACTAATTCGTGATGATCAAATAAATCACAGATTGAATTAACAAGAAAAAACTAATTCATAGGCTATAAATGACCAAATTCATGGGTTTCCTTTACAAACTAGTAATAACAAGTTGTCGCACTTTGTAACAAGCTTTCAAATTTCCTTTGAATGCATGTTTGGCAGAAATTGCATATGACTTAACTACTACCCCTCCCCCCCCCCCCCCCAAAAAAAAAAAAACAAAACAAAACAAAACAAAACCTCATATAGAACAAGGAGCGAGTCATTTGAGTCATTTGAAGCCTCCATCTCCGTTACTAACCCTTGAACTCAACCCTCTCGCGCATCTTTTTATTTTTACTAGGAGTTGTTTTCCCATCCGTTCACTTATTGCATTCCATCGTTGCTACGCAAGCTGTGTGATCTCCAAAATAATAATTGCGAGAGGCGTGTAGGAGACTGCTTGTCTTTTTCTTCCCCTCAGTTTAGTATGCAGAGCAAAATATCAAGGAAGAACGTATTTGCGCCCTGGAGAAGTTACAGGATTTAAAATAGTTACTACAATCGTGGCTAAAAGTCGCGGTACCTTGAACACCATTACAAGAAAAATACCAAAGTTCTCCGAAATATAAAGGCAACGGAGTATAAATGGTCTACAGGTCTGCGCAGTAGATGCAAGCACGGTAAATAATCGAATTTGTCGTTGTATCGTTCTTTGCTTGGTGCGTGCTGAGGTATTGGAAGATGGGAGAAGCAGTGAAGAGTGGGGCCATGCAAACAAAGACTGGATAGGTCCTAAATTTCTTATATTCTGAATTTCTGATGCATTATATCTTCAAGATTGGAGAAATGGTCCTCGTGACCTATCTGATCAAGAAAATACTTTTTTCACTGCTGCCTCTGGATCAAAATCCACAAGTGATGGGCCCTCCAGTGAAATTCCCATGAGATCTTCAAGGGTTTATCCACCAAGGGTGGAACGTGAATCATTCTTGATTCCATTTTGCGCTGATTATACCCTTTCACAGCTGAACAGATAAGATGTGAAGAACCAATAAGATTTCAACCAGTGGAGTCCATCTTTGAGATCATCTTTGTAGGGTTCCTTTGTTAGTAGGGTGGTGACGTCAAATGACCTCACCGATCTAGGGCAAGAGGCATTTGTACGTCTCACACAATGGTTTCGACCAATGTTTCAAGGCAAAGGCTCTCATATTGCATCCATTCCACCTCAGTGGATCTCTTTGAAGGTTCTGGTCAGTACTCAGTTCGAGACTAAGGCATACCTTGATCAAATTATTTTGAGGTGTGGACCATGCATCGTAGTAAGACTAGCATGTCTTTAACCACTCGGTTGGGAGCAGAGGAAAACATTTTGCCCGGGATTTGCAAAAGAACACCAAATCTCTCATTCTATCCTGAGCATCATTACTCAACAGCAAAGTAAACAGCGTTCTCTCAGAGAAAACAGATACTTTTTTACACACACGGCCAGTATATAGGAAAGGAGCGAGAGGTACTTCAACAAGATCAACACCGTATACAAATACCCATCCACCTTTTTGGAAATACGACCGTTGAAATGGTATCCACGAGCGACGGTACCGGAGAAAACCCTTTCCGAGGCGTTATTTTCTTCAGGTTTTTCGTGGCCTAACCATGTATACTGGATGAATAATAACCTGTGTATAGTCAACGTCCGTTTTCGTGATATCACCCGAAGAGTGGTCTCGGTGCTGCAGAGTACTTTCTTCTCTGATGGTGGTGAACTTAGCATTGTCAGCGTCAGAATCCTAATTAAAAAGTTTGGATCTTCGAGTGGTGTTGTTCTGGAGGTACAGCGAATAATTGCCAGTCAATCCAAATTGGGCAAATGCTTGGCTGGATCTACGATTTCGTGGTTTAGGATGGCTTACCATCGTCAACATATTCTGGCGAAAAAATCAAAAGCATCATTGTTAAAATCTGCTTTGTCATACCCGTCTATGAATAGAATCACCCACGGTCTTTTAATGACTTTTTTCTTAAAAGGAAAAACGGTTCCTTGAACTGAAGAGAGAAAAATATTTCACAATTATTCTATTCAATTATAGTTTACGGTACCTTTTTAGAAGACTCCCAGTCAAAACCTTTATTTCCGGATCGTACAATTTTGTACAGCTGTGCCCTCTGCTCTGTAAATGATACCGTGAGTATATACGTCTCTACCAGTTGCTTTCCACTTTCGTCCCCTCTAAAAACCCACGGGAACAAACCTCTTTTTTATCCGCAGGAGATGCCAATATATTTCAAATTCTAATCTTTACTCAAGATCTTAAGACACCTAAATAAAGACCTTTTTTAATACCTGAATGAAGCTATCATGTGCAAATTAAACAAGCAATAGGGTCATTTGCACGATAATTTAGACTAGTACCTAGCCAATGGAGCGGCTTAACAAAATCGATTTTAAAAAGTCATCCGTGATGTCGAAGTGTTTCTGTCACGAAACATTATAGTCAAGAGAAATAACAACTTCGAGAAGCGTGGAGGAGAACGCGTTTTGTTTTTCGTCCCCATTGTACTATGCAGAGCAGGATATCAAGGAAGAACGTATTTGCGCCCTGGGGAATTTGTGAAGGAGGCTCAAACCAGTTTTAACACTTTCAACAAACTGTACTATTTGGAAGGAGTGAACTGTTTCACTTAATGGCAAGGTTATGATACCATATGAAACACCAATAAATGCTTAACAAGATGCAGCCATTAATGTAACGCAATAGGTTACCATGATAACAAAATAGCCAGCTAAAAACGCCCTATATTTACGTGGAATGCCGAATGCATACCACGTCTTAAATTCGGGCTGGTGTCAAATTTTATTTTTTGTGTTGGTAGTCACAAATGTGCATACCCAACGGATATTGAAATAAGCTCCAATCGGGTGAATTTACTTTTATACCCTTCAGTATATCCGAACTTCCCCTGCCCCATTTAGAAACTATATACTTGCCCCGCGCTTCGCGATTATGTGCGCGCGTTAGACCACTCGGCCACCGCGACACAGTTCAGATGCATTCAGGAAAGCAATTATTTATTGTGGAATCTTTCCGCCGGCCATGATTGACACAGTATTAAAATATTCGGTGATGCTTTTTCTTTGAGAAAGACAAGCTTTAAAGGTAAGAATTTTTTACGCTATTTCTAGATCTTGCTTCGTACTAATACTTGTGTGTTCCGCTGTGAACATTACGGTATTTTGCACAGAACGAATACTTCATTAGAAGTATTTTGCATAGCACGAATACTCTAATATTTCTTGGGAACCGGTTTGTTCAGCCGTTTTGACGTAGAAAGAAAATAAGAAAATAGCTTTCAACGGCCAAACAAAATAAAAAATGAAATCAAGTTTGAAAAAAACGAATTACTGATGTCCGTAACGGGGACTTCGCAGCGGTCCTCCATCCAAGTACTTACCTCATTCGGAGGAGCTTAACTTCAGCTGACACCTGGGCTAACATCAACGATTGAGATCTTTGTGTTAAATTCGCACATGTATCTTGTCGAACTTTATTAAAACTTGAAAGAAAAAAAGTAAACTAACAAAAACCCGGTGCCTTGCCGTCATTTTGTCACAGATGCATCCTTTGTTTCGTGAGTTGTCAGTATTAAACACGCATGGTAACTTGATCACAGGCGGCCGCTAAAATCGATGTCACTTTCGATTTTGTGATTTTACTTGTACGACCCTTAAGTACAATAGAAAAATTGAACTCAAATTGAACGTTCAAAAATCTCCCGAAATGTTTTTCGCTGATGTTAACTTGTATTATATTCGTGGCACAAAATTTATGATGTCTTCATCTCGCAAATTGTCTTATTCTCGATCGACACTTCCTAAAAGTTCCTTCTGCTCTCCTTAAAAACTACATATCATTGTTTATTTACTTTTGCGTCAATATTTGTTTTGCATACATGTAAGGCAGGATAACAAAATCTGTACCTTGCTTAGTTCGCATTTTTGGGCATTAAAATAGAATTTTTGGTAGTATGTTCCTGACGAGTTTTGCCAATGTGCGAGCCAGCGAGCCAGCGAGCCAAACGTGGGAGCCATGCGAGCCGTGCGAGCCATGGCTGCGAGCCATGCGAACCAAGAAGCGAGCCATGCGAGTCATGGCTGCGAGCCATGCAAGCCATGACTGCGAGTCACACAGTTATTGAAAGCTAACCGTTTTAAAATGGGTGCTTAGACTTAATAACTGTTTATCAGCGCTATTTGAAATGGGTGCTTAGAATTAAATGCGAAATTCGCATGACTCGCATGGCTCGCTGGCTCGCAGATTGTCATTACCCGTTCCTGACAGCAAGTTGCATCTTTTGACGTCTCCCATCCAGTTACTAACCCCGCCGGAAAGCGCTTGACTGCAATGCAAATTGGTTTTGGAAAGCTGTCAGAAGCTCAGAGTACACGCTTGAGCTTGTGGTGAAAAAGAAGTTGTAAATGATCAACTTGTCAGCCTTGAAGCTAAATGTTTCTCGATTTGCTCTTATTTTCTTCAATCGTTCTGCGTTAAGTACTTTACTGAACCACATGTCTTCTCAGGGGGTATCTATCAAAGATATCTACCATGACACTGTACTGATTTACGATACCAAAACAATATCGTGTACCACAGTTGTGTCGATCAGACCGAATCGTCATCATCCTCCCTGGTAAACCACGGTCATTACCCGACCCTCTATGCAAGAACAGTGTCGGTTGTTTTTCTTAAACAACCGAAATTGTTCTGTGCTTGCCCCCTTACGGCACTGACTAAAGTACCGTACGTAAGTACATGGGTACTTGACCGTAGCCATTGGCCGAGAAACTAATCTTAGCCAAAAGGCCAAAAAGCGATCAGGACACGGGAAAACTTAGGTAAAAAACATAGTGGAGATATGGGATTTTTGGCTGGGAGGGGGGGGGGGGGAGGGGCAGATACGGGATATTTTTTTAAAGTAGGAGCGCATTGCGTACGTGTGGTAGTGCAGTGACTAGACTGTGTTTTCTCGAGAAGCGATCACTAGGGTTTTTTGTTTTCGTGTTTGATAGTTTTTTGTGCAGCCCGAGTGTAGAATCATGACGAACTTTTGTAGTTTGTGAGAACTATTTACTACTTGTAGTTTTTGTTGAGTTTTGAATCGATAATAGAAAGAGTTTTGGCCATTTCAACCCAGACTGGACTACTGGATTTAAGCTTTTTCCTTGACTAGATTTCAAGTTATTCTGAAACGTTTGGTACCAAGTTACTCTAATACTGAAATCAAGATTATGGAATTGTAAAACTAAACTTTGGACTGGACTATAGAACGCGCAATTACGGAATTTTACATTTTTGAGCATTCTGAGAAATGGAGTTCACATGTTGTCTTCTTGTCTTCGCCACGGCAGATTTAAACAGTTTGCAAGAAACTAAATCAGGACTACGAAACCGGAATTCGAATAGATGGCCCGGTTGTTCGAAAGCCGATTACCTTAATCCAGGATTAGCGTAAACTTTTCTTTCATGTTTTCAACTTTTTGGTGAAAGTTCCTTTGCTTATTGACTTCTTCTAATGAAAAGTTTCACGGAATATCAGCCTTGAACAGCATTTGGGAGTAGAGAATAAAACACGTTTGTTCATTTTTAACCTGAGATTAGCATTAATCGGCTTTTCAACAACTGGCCCAGGATGATAACTTGTTGAACTGTGATCTGTAATAATTTTTTCGGATGATTTAAGGCTGATCTTGTAATTTTTGGATGAACGTAGTTAAGGAAGGAAGTAAAACTGTAGGATTTAAAGTCTCATTCCAAAAAATAAATAAATTAAAGATCCCGTATCCCGAGAACCCGCTAAAAGGGCTTCCTTGTTTGCATTTGCAAATTTAGTAGCATTAATAATGAGTTTTTACAACAGACAACTTCAAGTTATATTACAGATGTATCTTTCTGGTAATCTCTCGCCATTTTCCGAAGTTTACCTGTACTTGAAGTTCACTGTAAGTCGACAATATGTGTCAACTGTTTGCGCATTCCACGGATACGCCTTTGGAGGCGTCTTGTTTGTCTTTAAACGCATATATCTCAAAAACGAACTCGGTGACCCCCCTTTTTTTACTGCTCTCCGGAGCAGATTCATTGCCACCTTCACAATTGAAAAATCTTAAGGAGGGAGTTTCGTCTCAGCCTGCTCATCACTTTTTACGTGGAATGCCGAAGGCATACCACGTCTTAATACCGGTCATGTGTCTTTTTTTTGTTGGTAGTCGCAAATGTGCATACCCCACGGATATTGAAGTAATCTCCGATCGGATGAAATCACTATTATTCCCTCCAGTATTTCCGGACTTCCCTGCCCCCAGGGGAACTCATATACTTTCCCAACTTTCACCATTACCTTGCAAGCGCGTTAGATCACTCGGCCATTGTGACACACTTTGGTTATCTAGATGAAAGCAAACGTTTATTGTGGGATCTTTCCGCCCGCCATGATTGATTCAGTATTAAACTATTCGATAAAGTGGACAGATGCTTTTTCTTTGAGAAAGGCAAGCTTTAAAGGTAAGGAGAACTTTCTACGTTATTTCTAGATCTTGCTTCGTACTTGTGTGTTCCACTGTGAACATTATTTTGCATAGAACGAATACTTCATTAGAAGTATTTTGCATCGAACGAATACTCCAATATTTCTTGGGAACCAGTTTGTTCGCCATTTTGTCGTAGAAAGAAAATAAGAAAATAGCTTTCAACGGCCAAACAAGATAAAGTCAAGTTTAAAAAAGCGAATTAGCTATCGCCGTCACGGGGACTTCGCTGCGGTCCCCCATCCAAGTACTAAACTTATTCGGGGGAGCTTAACTTTAGCTGACACTTGGGCTTGCATCAACGACTGCGGATATTTCTGTTAAATTCGCAGATGTATCTTGTCGAACTTTATAACACTTGAAAGAAAAAAAAAACACAAACTAACAAAAACCCGGTATATTGCCGACATTTTGTCACAGACGCATCCTTTGTTTCGTGAGTTGTCAGTATTAACACGCAAGTTAACTTGATCACAGGCGGCCGCTAAAATCGATGTCACTTTCGTTTTTGCGATTTTACTTGTACGACCAAAAGTACGATAGAAAAATTAAACTCTGATTGAACGTAAAAAAATCACCCGAAATGTTTTGGCTGATGGCAAATTGTTTTATTCTCGATCGACACTTCCAAAAAGTTCCTTCTGCTCTTCTTAAAAAACTACATATTCATATTTATTTACTTTTGCGTCAATATTTGTTTTGCATAAAGCAGGCAAGCAAAATCTGTACCTCGCGTAGTTCGCATTTTTGAGCGTTAAAATATAATTTTTGGTCGTATGTTCGTGACAGCAAGTCGCATGTTTTGACGTCCCCCGTCCAAATACTAACCCCGCCAGAAAGGGAGTAACTTTAGAAGCATTGGTCTTGGAAAGCTGTCAGAAGCTCAGCGTACACGCTTATTAAAGCTTGTGATGAAAAAGAAGCTGGAAATGATCAACATGTCAGCCTTGAAGCCAAATGTTTCTCAATTTTTTTTTATTTTCTTCAGTCGTCCTGGGTTTAGTATTTTACTGAACGACATGTCTTCTCAGGGGGTATCTAGCTAAGATGTCTACCATGGCACCGTAATGATTTACGATACCAAACAATATCATGTAGTATTAGAGCTACATATTACGCAAGGACAACTTGAATCTCCTGGAAAAACAAAACACATCTCAGTTGACAGTTATGAAAAAAACACCGTCAAGTTACTGCACTACCACACGTACGTAATGCGTTCCCACTGTAAAAACTATCCCGTATCTCCTCAATTCCACCCCCCCCCCCCCCTCTCCCCCGCCATCCCAGCCAAAAATCCCGTATCCCCACAATTTTTTGTACCTAAATATCCCGTATCCTGACCGCTTCTCGGCCTTTTGGCTAAGATTAGTTTCTCGGCGAAGGGCTACGGTCAAGTACCATTGTACTACGTACGGTACTTTTTTTAGTGCCGTAAGGGGCAGGGACAAAACAGTTTCGGCTGTTTGTCTGTTCTCTCGAGTAGCGATCACTAGGGTTTTTTGGTTTCATTTTTGATAATTTTTTGTTCAGCTCGAGTGTAGAATCATGACGAACTTTTGTAGTTTCTGAGAACTATTTACTACTTGTAGCTTTTGTTGACTTTTGAATCGATGATAGAGAGAGTTTTGGCGATGTTAACCCGGACTGGACTACTGGATTTATGCTTTTTTTCTTAACGAGATTTCAAGTTATTGTGTAGCTTTTGGTACCAAGTTACTCTAATACTGAAATCAAGAATATGGAATTGTAAAATTAGAACCTTGGACTGGACTAAAGAACACGCAATTACGGAATTTTATATGTTTGAGCATTGAAAGAAATAGAGTACAGATGTTGTCTTCTTGTCTTCGCCACGGCAGATTTAAACAGTTTGCAAGGAACTAAACCAGGATTATGGAACCCTACTTCGAATACAGGGCCCGGTCTTTCGAAAGCCGATTACCTTAATCCAGGATAAGCGTAAACTTTTGTTTCATGTTTTCAACTTTTTGGTGACAGTTTCCGTTGCGTTTTTTTGGTTTTCAAGATTGACTTCTTCTAATGTAAAGTTTTACCGAATATCAGCTTTGAACAGCATTTGGGAGTAGAGAATAAAACTCGTTTTAAAACTTGGTCAGTTTGAACAACTGGCCCAGGATGATAAGTTATTGAACTGTGATTTGAAATAAGCTTTTCGGGTGATTTAAGGCTGATCTTGTAATTTTTTGGATGAACGGAGTTAAGGAAGCAAGTAAAACTGTAGGACTTGAATAAAGTCTCCTGCCAAAAAATAAATAAATAAAAAATCCCGTATCCTGATAACCTGCTAATAGGAATTCGTTGTTTGCATTTGCAAATTTAGTAACATTAATAATGAGTTTTTACAACAAACAACTTTAAGTTATATTACAGATTTATCTCTCTGGTAATCTCTCGCCATTTTCCGACGTTTACCTGTACTTGACGTTAACTGTCACTGGACAAGTAGTCCAGTCAATATATTGATAAGACCCATCACAAATTGCAACAGAATTTATTTCTTCACTATCCATATCAGAAAAGTGTCCCGATCAACATATAAAAAGTCTAGAAAAATCTACGAAGGGGAAGTGACTTAATTTTTTACTTATACATCATACCTCTATTGGTTCAGCATGAAAACGAGGCTACATACAATAACCTACTCTTAAATGTATTTCTTTTATCGCAAATTTACTAATGTCATTCAAACAAGAAAGATAATCATAAATCTAACATCATAAATCTGTCTTTACAAAAAGGCATTTTCCCTGATAAACTAAAACTTACCAAAGTGATTCCAATTTACAAAGCAAATGATCCTAGTCTTTTCACAAACTACAGGCCTATTTCTTTGTTGTCCAACTTTTCAAAATTTTTTGAAAAAGTAATGTATAATCGCATAACTGAATTCGTCGAACAACATAATATATTATACCGCTGCCAGTTCGGATTTCGGAAAAACTACTCAACTTCCCATGCTCTAATTCATTTGATAAATAAAATCTCCTCGGCAATTGACCAACGTGAAACTACTGTAGGTGTTTTCCTAGATCTCTCCGAAGCTTTTGACACTCTTGACCATCAAATTTTATTTACCAAGCTGGAGCACTATGGTATCCGTGATGTGGCTCTGCGGTGGATTAAAAGCTACTTTTCATGTCGCCGGCAATTTGTCCTAATTAATCAAACATGTTCTCCAACGCAGACCATTAAGTGTGGAGTTCCTCAGGGATCCATCCTGGGCCCTTTGTTCTTCATATTATACATAAATGATCTTCCTAGAGCTTCCAAATTAACTGAACCTCTGCTTTTTGCTGACGACACTAGTATCTTTCTTTCACACTCTAATCCTAACTACTTGGAGAATGTGCTTAATAATGAGTTACTAAATATTGATGTTTGGTTAAGATGCAATAAGCTCTCGATTAATGTCCAAAAGACAAATTATGTTATATTTAGTCCGAGTCAGAGGAAAGTCAATCACAGTTTTTCTCTCTCCTTTGGGGGTCAATCTCTAACTCAAAGTAATGTAACTAAATTTCTTGGGGTTTATCTAGACGAACACCTTCCTTGGAAATATCACGTAAACTTTGTCTGTAAACAAATCGCTAAATCAGTTGGTATTTTATCCAGGACGCATTTCTACTTATCCTGTAAGACCAAACTTATGTTGTACTATACATTAATTTATCCATACATTACTTATTGTAACTCTACGTGGTCGTCCACTTACGTATCTAATTTAAATAGAATTTATTATCTGCAAAAGCGAGTGGTGCGAGCTGTTACAAATTCAGAATATCGAGCACATACTGCTCCTCTTTTTTCTAAACTGAAAATCTTAGACATCTTCCAACTCAATACCCTCGATATTGCTAAATTCATGTTCCGCTACCACAATAATCTGCTGCCTCCACTTTTCTTCAATCTGTTTATGACAAACAGTCAAGTCCATAAATATGACACAAGAACAGCCGGTAATTATCGTGTGCATTCCTGTCGCACGAACATTAAGAAGTTCACAATTCTTTACCAAGGACCTAGGGTCTGGAACTGTCTTCCTGCCTCTATTACCAATTTGTCAAGCTTTCCTATGTTTAAGAAAAAAGTGCTAGAGTTTTTATTAAAATAGTTTCTGAGTTAGTTCCTGCCGCACTCCTTCGCAGCCCTTATTTTTGTTTAATATTGTGATGTCGAGGTGGCCTCTCCTATAAGCCTGGTGGTTTCCTGAGGTCTCCTCGCCTAACAACCTGCTGTATGCTTTTTTAAAATATGTTATACACATAAAGGCAAATAAATGATGATAATGATCCAGACATCCTCACAAGTTCTAATTCAACTGTGCAGGACAAATGAATCACGAATTATAATCCTTTTCCCTAGTACGTTTCTAATTTTACAAATAAGCCTTTAAAGATCAGCATGGAAACAAGACTAAATACAAAACAACTTTCCTCGTTTACTTTTCACTAATGGAAACATCACCGGCTTAATTGAAATAAAGTAAAGCTATAATCTAGACACCTTAGCAGACAGTGTCAATTTGGAAGAATGCATGAATCATACATCATCATCATCGTCATCATCTTCACTTTCACAGTCATCCGGCTGGACAGAGCTGGTGCAACCGGAGCCTCTACACTGACCACAAGCAGTTGAACACTCTAGGTTGTGTTTTCTACAGGTACATCTAAGGCTGCTGCAGTCTGTGGAGCAGTTGCATCTCACAATTTGAAGGAGGGCTTGAGGTGCTAGAGGTAAGTGTGTCATGATAGGAAGAAGCAATCTTTCACTGGCCTTCCATCCCCATTCTTCTGCTGACATGGTTTCTCCAACCCTCTTCCACTGTTGGACTTGAAAGTACACACGTCGGCTGTGATATCTCGCTGCTGCTGATGTAGGAGGTAAGCTCTGTGGCTGAACTTGCGAAGTGTTGGTAGCTACCTTTTCGCAGTACCGTCGGTATCGAAGAGAATCCAGTCCTTCGTCAGACTTGCCA